>NW_017276833.1:1694163-1770784 GCF_001594065.2 Cyphomyrmex costatus | reverse complement strand
CTACTCGAGACTCGGCTCGCGGCTCGGCTCGGCTCGAGGTTCGGCTCGCGTTTCGGCTCGATAGTCTAGCTCTAGACGCATGACCTTTACATCAACGTATAATAATTCAAATAATGAAAATAGTACAGAGCACGATAGTAAGGAAATCGAGATACCAAGATTCACCCTTTCTAATGCTTTTAAACCGTATTAATGCACATGTTTAATTCGTTACGTGGAATTTTCGCAAATATCGTTAAAAATATTGAAATCTGTTGCACCCTCTTTTTTATTTGTATTACTTTATAAAATGTCGTTTGAATTAAATGTCTGAGAAGAACAGATTCATAGCTTTAAAGTATTGTTCTAAAAATCTCGGTACGATGGTTATTGACAAAATTATTCTACATTAAAATTCTTGTTTCTTTGTATGATGCATTATTTAACGTATTAATTTTGTTGATCAAATTTTAATGTTCAATGGCATAAATAAAATTAAGAATGATTATTAGGTACTATAATTTTTACCGGGCTGTTTGTGTTTATCTTCTTTTGTGTCGTTATTCGTTTCTTCATTTTGATTAATATATTTAGATCAATTCTCTTATCCATCAGAGATATTTTTCAACTCACTTTACTATAACGTTCTTTATATTACTTTCGTACTTCACACGTTCTAAATATATTTAGACACTTTTACAATTTCAGACTTTTCCTAAATATAAAAAAATCCTGAAAAGCAGTAATAATTTTAAGTACAATAAAATTATAATTTATAATAAACTGATAGCTATCACGAAAAGTAATGAGCAAGTAACAGAAACCTGTGTCAAATAGATTTTATAGTTATAGATACTTAATGTTAGTTATAATACAAATATTTAAAATTGGATATTTGTTAGATTTATTTAATTACTTTTATGATTTAATAACTTTTATTCAAAAATTGAGATATATAAATGTGTAGATTAATACCAAATGATGCATTTGAATTTGAAATTGTTTGCTGACAAATAAAGCACGTCAACATCTCGGGAACGACTGATCCAAGGTCTTCTATTGTGATACCTGTTATATGTTTATAAACTGAGAGATGGGAAAAAGTGGTAGCCAGCGATGGACAATACTTTAATTAATCTGTTCATTTTGTTTTGAAATAATTGTATTTTTGAACACAAAAAACAGACCGAACTAATTTGTACACCTAATAGTTATTGAACGTTATACTGATAAAATATACGCGTTGACTCTTTTTAATACTCGAAATTTTTTTAAAAATTTGACGAAGTTCTGAAAATTATGCGAACGGTGATTTGCGATAAGATCTAAGTTTTAAGTTGTGTAACCACTCTGGTGCTTATGAGGCTGGAGTTTATTTCAATACTCAGCTTTGTAACTGTTTGGACAAATTGCTCATTCTTCAAAAAGATTCCAAGATATGGCAAACAAGATAGGATAATATGCGATCATAATACATTTTACGTCAAATAATATGTAGTAATACTGGGTAAGCTGAAGATGGCAAAACATAAGTCGAAACGTACGAAAATATAGTATATTATTAATTTTAAGATTTCGCAACATAACAACCAGCGGTCGACTCCTATAGCCTTGTAAATTTTGTTGTTTATTTTACAAAATAGAGGAGTCAAGAACTTTCAATTTTAACTTATTTTTGATTAATTTAATATATATATTCTAAAATTACAATTATAAACAAAACGGGCGCATCAAGTATGTTGCTGGAAATCTTGCTTATTTCCGATTGTCTCTATAATTTTCTACTTGTTATCGAAGTAATAATTCTTTTTCAATTTCTACGTCTCTTATTAGGCTATCTATTACATTTCGTTTTCTCATTTCAATGTGTTGATATACTTTATACACATTAAATAGAATGTATTTTGTATTAAGTTTATTATAATTATCCGATACAGCACAGTCCTAAAGAACATCTTCAAAATGCTGATCGCAGATACTTGTTCCGTAGGAGTATTTTAATAAAGATACTTGAAATATTATTTTAATTTCACTTCTTTTTTTATGGCATTAACTTCGGTTTTTTGGAAAATATTTTGATTTCACTTGTTCTTTTATGGCATTAACTTTGGTTTTTTGCAAAATATACTTGATGCTTTTTTTAATATCTTTCTCCTCTATAGATTGTAATATAGCAACGATAGCAATGTTGGAAATGATCAAAACATACATAAATTCAATATAATTAATAACAATGTTTTATAATACATTCGATAAGATAGAATTGGAATAAAATAGAATTTTTCAAATGTTACAACAGGGAAATGTTACACAATCAATTTTTAGTTTGGTTTTTTGCGCAATTTAGAGCACTTCTTGCTACAATATATTATGCAACATTACATTGCACAAGTTCCTCGAAATGTCCTCGGAATTCGGAACAAAGTTCCTCGGAAGTTACTCGAGAATAAATTACTTCCTGTTCGTTTAATAAATACAACAGAATTGTTATGTTAATAGATCTACTCTAAAATGGAAAGTAATCTGCAAAAAATGATTCATTTACATTTCACGTTTTTTAGGCCTGCAACTTCGAACTCCGCAAAGAAAGCGAGATCTGACGATGTTGCATAACACGTCATTCGTAAGGGAAAAGAAGGTTCAGCACGATCAGTCGTGCGATTTAACGGCACGCAAAATCGAACATCATTGGACGAACACGAATCCGGTTCAGAGCTCAGCTTCGTAGCGTGAGGATCTTTGGACGATAAATGATGAATCATAACATAACGCATCACGTTACGTCGCGTAGACTGTCCGTGCGTGCAAAATACTCTAGAGTCATTACGCGGCTTTGAGCGCGTTTCAATCAGAGTGCAACGGCCGCTCGACTGGAAATCGCGGAACCGTCAGCAGCGCAATAGAATGATTGTCAATCAATTCGATGCAGCAATTGAGATTAATAGAAACGGCGACACCTTCTCTCCGGGCGATGCGACGCAACGCGCTATCGGAACGGTAACTATTGTATGCAATAATGTATACCTACCTAATTTGTCGCTAAAAAGAACGCAGTAAAAAGAACTGTTTAATTACCAAAGCTGTATCTCGTTACTTTTAATGAATTTTGATAAAATATATTGTATATTTGATAAGATAAATATTTCCTGATTTTTTAATAATGTATAAATTTTATTTTTGGAACATATTAAAAAATATTTGAAAAATATTAAATGCATTAAACAATATTTAGTGAAATAGACGAAGAAGTGCTAAACACAAATAAGAGAAGAATGTTATTAGATATTAAACGCATTATTATATTTTGAATATAATATTGCAATTATACATGTAATATTATATTTTTATTAGAATAAAACTTCGATAAAATTTAAAAATATTAAAAGACAGTTATATTTCATACATACCCGCAGAATGTACCGACGATGTATGGCAAAAAGAGATGTAAAATATATGAGAGTCGGTGATAAAATAATCGATTAATTTTATGATCTATGACTGAGTAATAGAGCAGTGTTAGGCCTAACGTATTTCTTCCACTTTTCGTGCAAATAGTTTCTCCAATTTATGTTATACTTGACTGGCTAAATCATAAATAGCGGTGAGAAGCAAAACTTTTCGTTAGTCCGCTATGAATTCGTGGAGTGCAAAGGCTTTCATATTTTTCCTGATTATTTCAGCGTCGCGTAGAAATGTTCAACCACAGTCTCAACATTTAAAATTTCATAACAAAAGAATCATTATTGATTTTAATAATGGTATCATTACGATCAATAAACAACTATCCGTGTCGAATAGTGAGTACAAACATGTCCCTAATAATTGAAGAATTCGATTGTAAAAAATAACGTTTTCATCTTGTTCTGTTAAAATCAAATAATAATAATTAATATAAAAGCAGAATTTTTCGAAAACTTATATACTTTCAATAATATATTCTATCTGTCAATGATTCATCATGTAATTTATTTTTATCAATGCTATTTTAGATATTTTATATTTGTATTCTTAAAGACAAATGTGATTTTATGATGTCTTTTATTACATCAGTATATATATATATATTTGGATGTGCTGAAAAAAAAATTTTTTTGAAAATCGATTAGCAAAATTCCTCCCTCCAAAAAAAGAGTTAACTATGGACCTCAATATGACCTGGGTAAAATTTCATCGAAATTGATTAATATCTTCAAGTTGCCCCTCAACCTTGAAACTAGTAAGTTTATGCATTTCTTAAATGTGTCAAATTTCGAAAAAAATATTTGAACGTTAATACAATTTAGTACCACCTGTTTTTTTTTTTTTATCGCTGAACATGAATATGAGGTCAGAAGTACACATTTTGAAATGCTGGATGAAATTTTACCCAGATCATATTGAGATCCATAATTAACTTTTGGGGGATATTGCTAAGCGATCTTCAAAAAAATTTTTTTTCGGCCCATCCTAATATATTATGTGTATATTTATTTTTATTTTTATTTTGTCTTGAAAGTTCACTGTTTTCTGTAAATATTTTTTTATCATGAAAAAGCTAAACAAATGGAGAGGATAGCTGGTGGAAGTTACGCGAACGAAGGTCAATTTCCGTTCATGGCCGTGGTGCATCGGTTGATCGATGGTAAGAGAGTCTCTCAGTGCGGCGGTACTATCATTTCAAGAAGATGGGTGCTGACCGCGGGGCACTGCGTCGTAAAATACCCACAAAGATTTTTCGTGATATTTGGAATCATTGATAAGACCGGGATCGGTTACGACGTGAATCGGGGACCTGGAATCTCGATGATGACGACGCAGGCTCACGTACATCCCAACTATTTCTTCAGCAAGAACGACATTGGACTGTTGCACATGCCGCAAGACATTCCTTTTTCAGGTAAAAGATATTCGTCAATAAAAGACGCGTGACTTTATACTATAGTATTTCTTGACGGAAAACTTCAGAAATATAAAGAACAAAATTTCAAATAATAATCATAGAATTATAATTTTTGCAGTTCAACGAAATTTTAATTTTAGAAAAAATTCAACCGATACGTCTGGCTGGTCTGAAGGATGGCAAAGTTATGGCCAATACAATGGCGTATGTCGTTGGATGGGGTCGCGACGGATTTGGTTCCAAAGGAATCAAGAAACTCAAGTACGCCCTAATGCCGTTAATTTCGAAACGTGAGTGCGTTTCGTACTGGAAAGTGGATTACAGAAATATATGCACGAAACCAGGACTTGGGCAAAACGCGTGTCAGGTAACAAATCTACAATAAAAGAAAAATTAACAATAATATAATATAATAATATAAATAATTTCATGGAAAAAGAAGATTTAAACATTATATACTTACTCAAATTTAAGAATACGTTAAAGTTTCTCGCAGTTGGTCGTTTGTTAAACGTTTTAATCTCTAATTCGATATGTCTTAGGGTGACAGCGGAGGTCCTCTTTTTGTAATGACGGACGATCAGCCGTTACAAATTGGTATCGTTAGTTACGGAGATGCAAATTGTCCAAGCGATAGACCCGGCGTGTATACTAGAGTAGCAGCATTTGCAAAATGGATTCAACGTGTCACTGGAATGCAATTCAAATAAATCAACATCGAGAGAGAAATGTCGCGTTTCTCTTTTTAATTACTGAATTTTTCGATAATCACGGGTGCACGTATCTATCCTGTTATTTAGTAAAATAATTATTTTTCTCTCATTCTCTTTTTTTTTTTAAATGTATCATTTTCTTTAGATATTATTGTCGTGTACTTTTCAGTAAGTAATAGGTACATTATTTCCTGAAAGATTATAACTTTTTTTCTAATTTTCATTACCTGCAAAAACGTATGTGTTTTATATTTAGCTTTTATTAAGGCAGAAAATAATTACAAACAATTTTCTTCATCTTCGAATTCATTGTTTTCATTCTTGTCGAGTAATTACCCATCGAGTAGCCAGCTCATAAGATATATAAATTTTCTTTTTATGTTAGAGAGAGAGAGAGAATATAAGATAGATAATCGCGATATTATCGACAGTGGCAACATATTGTTAATGTCGTTATACATATATTATTATAGTAATATATAAAGCAAATTAAAATAAATTTTCTATATGATTATTTAAAATTTTATCAATATACTTTTTTCTGTAGAAAAATCAAATTAGGAATTACCTTATCGATTGTTAATTTTACGTAGTCGATTCACTCCTCTTTCTTGGAGTCCGCGTACGATGGCGACATTGTCTCAATACTTATAATTTGCATTTAAAGTATTGCTGGACCCGCCTATATTATCGATAGAACACAGATTTTTAATTACAATTAAAATATTACATACATCATGAAAATATTTACATAAATTAAGTAAAACATTACGTATATTAAATAAGCCATTAAGTAAAAAACGTTACGTAGGTACATTTCTTGTTCTACTATATCTTATATATCGCTCGAATGTGATCAAATCATAATTTGAAGATCTCAAAATACTTTTATGAATTAGTCAAATACGGGAAAGTATTTTTTGTTTGGATATGTATATGCTGGTATTAGTTTATATATATGTGAAGAAAGAAAATTTACATGGTAACAGAAAACTGTAATTTACAATTTTTGGGAGATTTTCATACCGGTTTGTACTTTTCCGCATTTATTTGTGTTTTTCCTTTTTCTCTGGAGAAGGAATTTTTATTCTGTATAAGGAAAACGAAATAGCATGAGAAATACAAAATGAGTTCCATCAGTCCACTCCAGCATCCCCTTAATATAATAAATGCAACACCATGCAAAAATCACAGCATTGCTTTATAATAAATATCTATCTTTATAATCTATCTAATTATATCTATCTTTAGTAAAAAAATTGTTATCTTTCACATATATAATAATTTATGAATTTTATATTTTAATTGATTTTATCGCAGTATTTCTAAAAAATCTTGAAATTTATATAAAGATATCAAATTTTATTTAGACCGTGAGAGTTTCAAACCAATACCGATGAGAATAAACCGTTCAAGCTGGATTTTGGATGCTCCTAATATAATTTTCGTGTGAATTTTTTCAAACTTACAACTCGAACTAATAAACTACCGCAGTACTATCACGATTTAAATTGACTAATTGCGGCAGTTTATTAGTTTGAGTTGGAAATCTGAAAAAATTTCGGCGCGCATTTAAAGATCTACATACGTATAGTACATAAATTCACACGAAAATTATATTAAGAGCAACCAACTTGACCGTAAAAAAGGCTTCTCATCGATATTTATATACATATATAAATGTTTAAAACAATGTTATATAAACAATTCTAAGAAAAATGTTCCCCAAGGATATTGTTAGATTCTCAAAAATATCGCGCCTGTTTATTAGTTTGCATTGTATTCTAATCTTTATATGCAAAAAGATGCGAATTGCGTATAGAATTAATAATTTAATTCTTTAAATGTACGAGAGCAGCCAATTAAAAAAAAGATTATCGTATTCTCTTCATTCTTATTATCAATTAAGATGAGCCTCTATTAATATTTACGTACGCATTATTCTTACAGAAGCTAATAATACGCGAAATGTGAAAATCATATCACGTCAGTAATGAAGCAATGACAAAATCTTGCAAATCATCCGTGCCTTCCGACTTTTTTTGCACAACGCGCAAATCGTCGTGTCGTATTATTTGACGGCATGTGCGGCAGAATGCATATCGAGCTTCGAGAGTAACTGTGCCTCTTCGGACGTGTACATAGTAATCACGAGCGCTTCTCGGCACAGTTAAAATATGATTAAAGCGGTCACGGATGAGAGCCGGCACGATTGCGGGACCGATAAAAATCTCGGCGAAACAGGCGAGGAAAGGTGATGAGATGCGATTTATAATTGTCTGGCACGAATGCAGAACGGAGCTCGGTTGTCCTGCGTTCGGGCGACTATTACCGCAAAATCGTAGCGAAGGTTCCTTCCCTGACAATGAGTTTAACCACCTCGACGACGCGTTCGGCGTAATTGCTGCCTTTCCAAATGTTCCGGCGCGAATTTCCGCGACACACGAGATAATATTGGAGAAAATGCAAAGAATTATCAATCGTGCCAAAAAAATTATATGACTGGTGCAATTGATTGACGGATAAAATCCGAGAATTTTTTCTTCCATGCAACCCCATTATAAACTTATTATACCTAAACTACATAGAATTTCATAACTTCAACTGAGATTTTAAAAAGTATGAAAATTGAATAAGTAAAGCGAAAAGTAAAAAGAGCTAGTGATTTTATAAACACCTCTTTAATTTTTGTTATCAATCAGTGAAATATTGATCAAAATTGTCATAATTTGAGAATATATACTCGTGTTTTAGCACATTTCGCGATGACAACGGATATCAAAATGACGCTTGTATATAAATCGCATTCTTCGATTGCGGGTCATTTTGTAGCGCGCAATTTGGAGAAATCATAATTAGAACTTTATCCCGCGTTCCTGCCCCGGATTGCTTTAAATAACTCGGCGTGTATAATTTACGACATAATGCCGGGCAAGTGCAATTTAGCACGAAGAGTGGATCCTTTTTTCGATATAAAGGGTTTCGTTGCTTTGTGCTTGCAAAGAAGAAGTGTTTCAGTCGAACACTAGGTTAATTCCGATGATAATACGCGCGCTTTTGTGTACCGGCCGGCGTACCATATTTATACATTTTTACACGCCAATTTTACGGTCTGCTGAAACGGTTGTGTATGATGCAGAGCCATGGCACTCCGACCATTCTTTAGCTTCTCTTTCATGTACGAAAAATGGAGAGCCGTGAGAATTTGCAAAAATATTTTGCGCTTTATTTTGTTAACAGGACTTCGTTAGTCGTCCTGTGTTCTTTTTATCGCGTAAACAATTATCTGAGGGACGATTTTCACATCCCAATTAAAAGTCATTGTCATTAATTGTATATGTAATATTTTTCAAAAGAAATTTAGAAATCTAAATGTGAATTTTCAATTTGTAAAAAATCCACTGTGACTGAATTTCATTTTCATGGCTATTGAGATGTAAAAATCACCTCAACTGACTATTCCTGAGTTAATAAAATTCTTAATTTTTTTTGCTTGTTAGACCATTCAGAAATTATACTTGAAAATACAGGCAGAATTGTATATGTAATATTTTTTAAAAGAAATTCAGAAATCTAAATGTGAATTTTCAATTTGTAAAAAATCCGATGTGACTGAATTTCATTTTCATAACTATTGAGATGTAAAAATCACCTTAACTGACTGTTCCTGAGTTAATAAAATTCTTAATTTTTTTTACTTGTTAGACCATTTAGAAATTATACTTGAAAATACAGGCAGATTAGTCTATACATTACGCGTTAAAAGATATGTGACGGCGTCGGTTAATAATATATCTAGACGTACATATGTTATATATAAACGCACGTTCTTACGGCGAAAGTAGCTGCATGGTCACGATTTAACATCGCTCATTAACCTCGTTAATAGCCTACATCATCAGAAAATTGATTTTGTCTTAATTTTAACGTCTCTTCCGCGATGCACTTTTATGTCCTATATAGAATTAAATTATGTTTTCTCGGAATAATTGAGAATCTGTGTTTTAATACTACCATTATCCAGCTTGTATATCTATGGAATACAAGCATGTATAATTAATCAAATTTTTTTGTATCAATAAGTATTATTTATTTTTATATTTTTCGTAAAAATAATTTTATTTTAATTAACAGAAATTAAATCTAACCTTAAAAAAAAGCCGTGAAAACATCCTTAAAATACAATTTACAGTATGTGGTTAAAAAGGTATTAAAAATTAACTAATATATTAATATTTTTTATAGTATTAAAAGGGGTGATATAAACTCATTGGCATGCAAAGAAATTAACATTTTCTTTATTTTCGTTTCTTCAATAAATATTGTCTATCATAGATTAGAGAAGTCGTAAAATTTTTGTTTAAACTCGTGCAAAATCTCGAAAGAAAGAAAAATGGATTAACGTTAAATGCTGTATGATTCTAAAATTAGAATACCGAGATCCTTTCTTACAATTAGAGATATAGTAGACAAGGTCTCGAGAAATCCTCAAATCAGATAGGCGAGTCCATCCTTTCAACATTCTTAAATCAGACAACGTCTTATTTTTGGCACTTTAGAGCGGTCTCTTCAAACGTCGATGCGACTGTTGACCGTCGTGCTCGACGGTTGATTCAAGCCCGTCGTAGATAAACACGGCGTGTCTTCCTTTTCTTCCACGTCGTATAGAGAGGGGGTTAAAAAGACGGCGATTAGTCAAGCGAAATCGTCCATCGCGTCTGAACATACGAGGAACACATGCGACTTGAGTTACGCGGCACCTCTCGAAATAGAGAGAGAGAGAGAGAGAGAAAGTAGCCGTAACGTACGGAGTGGAAGTCGACGAGACCGAAAGTACCGACTCGACATTCTTTTCGGCTAACCGCCTACTTAATTAAAACAACATTAAGCCGGCCGGCTTGCGCCGTGAACGACGCTGCCCATGGACCGTGCAACAGACAGACGAAACGAGAAAGAGTTGGCTGCGGAACGCGAACGAGTGGGTGGGAGAAAGGGGGGGGGGGAAAGGGAGGGCGGTTGCAAAGCGGCTTTTAAATCTCTCTCTCTCTCTCTGTTAAGCTACGACTGCAGCTGCCGATGCGCCGCCGCCGCCACATCGCGGCTCGTAAACTCCGCGTGCGTCGCTTATTAAATTAGCTATGTCCAATCGATTCGTGGATTTTGTGGAATCACAAATCCAGGGATCGAAACAGACGGGAAGGTGACTTCTCGCGACGCGTTTCTTCTAATGAGGATGTCACAGAGGGCGAGAAACTTTCTTTTTTTTTTTTTTCTTTTTTTTTTTGTCGTCGCTGGTGCTATGATATCATCAAATTTATATAGGCACCGTGTGTCGCAAGCTGGGTGGCTCACTAATTTACGCGCACCTGCCACGTCGACGGATTGAGCAACCGTGTCACATACGTTATTGTAGTTTGGCAACGTTTCGCCATGTATCAGAACGCCTCTGCTCTTCGGTCAGTCGTCTCTGCTATTACAGCGTTGCTTAATAAATACACTTTTGGAGATGTGCGAAAAGCCGAGGAATGCAATAACGGGAAAGTAAGTTAACTCACGTATGTCAACATATGCGAGCTTCGAGAATTATTATGTCGCGCCTGTACGTGCAGTTTATTTATCATCTGGCATACGTTCCAAGATTTCCGCGATTGTATTCAATCAAATAATTATTAGACGCATAGACGTATAAGAGAGCTGGGATAATAATTACAGGTAAGCGCATTACACAGAAGTTCATGTAAAATAAAATTGTTCGTACAACTAATCTGTTTAAAGGTAACTGTGTATATTTTCATATTTTATGAAAAATTTATAACTAAACGCGCGACTGTTATTTGATTCTAATATTAAATTCGGTCACTCGCATTACACCGAATCAGTTATACGTTAAGGGGATGCTGGAGTTACCGACGGAACACTCATTTCGTATTTCTCGTGCCATCTCGGTTTCCTTATACAGAATGAAAAATCCTTTTCCAGAATAAAAGGGAAAACACAAACAAGTCCGGGAAAGTCCAAACCGGTATATGAGATCTCCCAAAAATTACCACGTAGGTTCTTTCTTCACATATATATAAATGAATGCAAGCATATATCCAGACAAAAAAGACTTTCGCGTATTTGACTAATTTATAAGATTATCATGAGACCTTCAAATTATGATTTGGAAGCTTTTACAAAGGAAATGGCGCGAGAAATACAATTTGAGTGTACATAACCTCACATTCAAGCGATATATAAGATATAGCAGAACAAGAAATGTACGTAATGTTTTACTTAATGGCTTATTTAATGTACGTAATGTTTTACTTAATGTATGTAAATATTTTTTGGACGTATGTATGTAATATTTTAATTGTAATTAAAAATCTGTTTTATCGACATCGATTAAGATCTCTCCAGCATCGCCTTGAAGGCTACTTTAAGTATATAAAGTACCTATAAGTCTATAAGTTTGACAATGAAATAGTATATTATATACTGTATTAAATGATGTAACGATGTCATTGTGTTGGGCATCCAATCGTTTAAAATATACTTTTAACTTTGTTAGTTTTATATGTATAGCAATACTCTTTTTTCAATTCTTCGGAGTGCGGAGTCTCATACTTTAAAGAGTGAAAATTAGGTCGGTCTTGAAAAAGAGTGGCTCAATCTTTCTTCAATCTTTACAAGTATGAGATTTCACTCTTCAAAGTGACAACTGACTTTAAAGTTATAAAGAGTTAATATACGTGAATTTAGTGTAACGCAAGTAACTGAATTCGTTATAAGTTTTGTCTTGTTCCGAGGAGAAACGCACACGTGATATTAACTAAAAGCAGTGTCGGACGAATACATTTTCGCGTTAATAACGGAAAGTGACGTGAGACACGCATTAAACTCAAACGTACGTTTCGCAACATCTATTTGAGAGTAGCTTAGGCAGCGCGTCGCGGATTTCTTCGTCCTCTTATACCCATCCTGAACGACCGAGCAGTTAAATCCGCGTCCAATTTGCACGCTCGGCTCCTTTGGTAGCGCTCGATTTTCCCCGTTCAGGTGGCAACACGTGGACGCGTTTCCGCGAAGTAAGCCGGCCGCGCCGCGCTATGCCGTTTACCATACGTAGTGGCAACTGGTAATGAGCTAACAACTCTTGGCTCGCTAGAAATAGCTAGCGTTCACATGGGACTAGCCAATTAAATGCAATGGCGAGAGGCCCTCTTCACGGCCGTGACACTTAGCGGCCTTAAGTAGCGAGATTTAGAGGCGGCAGGTGCTCTCTTTCTCTCTCTCTCTCTCTCTCCCCCCCCCCTTTCGTACCGCGGAGAGAGGGCTACCCTTCGTCCGTCTCCTCCTCGTCTTCTTACCTCGTCCACCCACCCTCACTCGCTTTAGTTTCATCCCGTTTCCCTGCCGGGGGCGCCCCGAGGAAAAACACGTGAATGCCCGCCGCCGCCGCTTTGGCAAGCACCGCACGCACCGCTTTGCGTATTAATAATGAGCGCTTGACGCCCGCGCCAGGCCGTACGCCCGGCTTTCACGTCTCCGAGAGAATCTGCGGAGCTGACGGCCGAGCCGGGATGAGGAATCTCGTCGGCGCAGATACGATGCAATGGGAAGCACGCGCGTATCCTTCCCGATCATTTTATTCCGTGGGAATCGCGTTCGCGCGATTCGATTGGGGTGACAAGTGGATAACGGTGGCTGCGCGCCCCATGCCGCGTTTTTTTTTTTACGGAAATCGAGGTGTTTCGGGAAACGAATTGATTTACCATGATCCACATGCGCAGTACATATCGGCGATGTATTAGGTATATTAGGTCCATTTTTTGTGTTCAAAAATGCATTCATTTCAAATAAAAAATGAATGAACCATGAAATGGCTACTACTTTTTCCCATCTCTCAGGCAATTTTCGAATTCCATCTCGAAAAAATGACTCGTCTTTGGAGGCGATCATCTTTTGGAAAACGGACCGAACTAATTTGTACTCCCAATATTATATACATATACTTCGTTTGTTATCTTCCAACAAAATTGACGAAATCTTTCTGTATTTTGTTAACGAATGGCGCAAGAGATTGAATAGAGAACTATTATAGTTTGAAATTACTAAGATTAAAAAATAAATTGGTAAAAAGTTAATTGATATGAAAGTGAGAGAAATTGGACGCGTGAAAAAAGACCAGTCTTCTCTTTCCATTCAATCTCAATACGTTACAATAGAAAGAGAAGAAGATTGGTCGTCTTTAGCTACCTTTTTCTCATTTTAGTTGATATTTGATATAGTATTTAGATATGAATAACGCAGTCTGTGTTCTACTATGTTTTTCATATCAGCCAACATCATTAAAAAAATTTTCATGATTTAGCTCGTGAATTTTCTTTGAAATCAATTGCAAGAAACAAAAAAGAAATAATTTGACTTACTTATAATGGTTTTATGCAATAAAATGATCATATTTTTCTGTAGTTTTAAATTTAGATTTAGTAATTAATTTTTAAACAAATATAGACGAATCCAAATACATTTTTGCACAAATATATATTTATTGTTCGATCAGTACATGTTTAAAAATTTGATTTAATTCTTAATGTTATTTTATCCCAAAAATAAGTATTATAAAACGCGATTTACATAAGAATCAAGATTATAACCAAAGAATTAAATAACTTTCAAAGCTTTAAAAGAATCGTTCAAATTTTACATATATTCAAACGAATAAAGAAACAATTTGTGAACTTTTTATATTTTTAGTAAGGTTTTAAGATGTGACCCAAACATCCTTAAATTTTATAGATGCAGATAGCCGCGGGTTGTCTAGCATCTTCATTTATATGATTGACTGCATCAGGTAGATGAGCAAAGAATTTCTCGTTGATATAAAGATAAAAAGATAGTTTTCTCTCAACTGCTAACAGCAGATAAAAGACCGCTCGAAAAGAGTAAAAATAGTGTTCTAAAATTTTAGGGAAATTTAAAAATCATCTGTTACAAAAATTGTCATAGGATTTATATTTTCTACATTTTTTTCCATTATTTATTTCAATAACTCGAGCTAAAAATATTCTCGATATGCGCGTCGTAACATTACAATTCGAAATATTTTTTTACACGACACAGCTAATTGGTGTAATTTATTTCTTTTGATCGTAAAACACTTTCTTTTTAATTATTAGAAATTATAAATATTTTTTCAATATGTCATTATTAATTTATTATACGATGATAAGTTACGTTGCAAAAAGTAAGTGATAAGTTACGTTGCAAAAAGTGGAGTATGTGTTGCCAGGAGAACGTTCTTACCAATTAACTACTCTGGTCGTAAAAAAAAAAAAAAAATAAAGTATCATTCCGCGTCCGAGAAATAGTTCCTTCCAAGTCTCTTTTGTTTGGCACCTATATTATTTTCTACGAATACGAGGAACGTAGCGTAGAACGCCTCGTTCCAACTCCGCCCTCGTGAGTACTTATTGTACCCTTTTCTTTGTTTCTGCAACTTGGTTTCGCCGCGTCGCGGCAATTTAAGCAGATCAATTCCGCCGACGAGAGAGAGCCGGTGGAAAAGGAAAAGGAGCAAAGATGCGACGTGCGAAGAGAGCAAGGGAGATCTTAATTGCGCGCCAACGACGCGACGGTGTCGCGGTCGAACGCGATATATCGTGTGCGTTCGGTATATCAAAGATGGCGAAAAAGTACGAGGCGGTCTCTCCTGATATCAGGGAAAAAATAACCACCTACAAGTACGTACTTAGCGAGTCGTTATGTCGCGCAGCGGAGCGTAGCTCCTTCGGGAACCCGCTACGTTCATTCGCCACAGTCGTGCTCCGTGTACATTGCGCCCAATCGTTTCGTGCAACGTGCGCGACGCGCGCACACACACACACACACACACTGTGTGCCTCTTTATCGCAGACGACAGAGAAAGGAAAAGATACAAAAAGAGATGAGATCGTGCCCTCCCGCCGATCGATCCGTCCAAGGAGAGTTTAAACTGTACCTGCTTATGGACACGTGATAAGAAACATTAGAAGACTATTTTAAACGGATGGATGGATGAATGAATAAATAAACGTAACTACAATATATATATAAAAGCCAAGAGATTGATTTGTATATCTATCGTTTTAGATTAAAGTATATATGTTTTAGAGAATAGACGGTATAGAAAAAAGAATGTAATTATCATTACGATTACGATCCAATAAAAGAACTTCAAGTTACCGATTGTTCTTCGAAAGTACTTTATCTATGTACCTATACATTTTCTTTATCTGCATATGTAATAATATTTTCTTCTTTACTATTGAAAGTTCCATCAGTATTTCATATTTAGATTTACAAAGATAAGTAAATAATGTTGAAAATAAAAGAATAGCCCAAAATATGACATGCTGTAGAATTCTGAAATAAATATCTGGAGATATGGCAGTGTTTCGAGACTAAAACAATAATCTATAATTTACTGACAATGTGAGTGTCGAGTAGGTACTCTATAAACGAGAAAATGTGTTCCGATTGTCTCGTTAGATTGTTAAACACTGCATATCTTTAAAAAAATCATATCAAAAGAGTTATTTCTTCGCAAATGTGTCCTCAGGGTCAGTTTCGACAATATTTTCTCAGTGTAAAAGAATAAATCATTGCATAAATCATCTTATAAAATATTGTTTGTTCAGCAATAATACAATTCTATGTTTTATTTTCTGTCTCGGTTCAAGTTTCACGTAATCCATTTTTCGAGCGATCAACGATCGACCAGGCGGTATTTTTGTGGCGAGTTTCGCCACGCCATTGGCCAACGAGGGAGCATCCAACGCTCTTGCGGTCGTATTCTCGTTTTCAAGGTTTTCATTGGACAATCATCAGCTGCGTCTGTCAGGTGTCTCAATAAAGGCGCGGATATAGAATCTTGCCCCCTTATTTTCGGCGGACGGATTACCAGTGTTTCCCTGATCCTTCCTCCCTTCCAACGTTACCTTTACCTATACGTTCCTGATGTAACGTTAATTCAAAATGAGAGGTAGAAAAAGTAATAAACAGGTGGCTGGCACAGTCGTAACATATAATAGCAGTAGCATAATTCCCTCTCTCTTTTCAAAGGATCGCCATTGTTTCAGCGATCTATAAAAAAAAATTAATAAGAAAGCTCGTCTTTTTTTAAAACTAGACGATAAGAATCTATCGGTGTTGGAAACGTTACCTCATAAAAATAACTCGCTATAGTTACCGTTCTTTTTCCTAAAAAAATAATCCGATCCCATTATTCGTTATTGATTTGCAAAAGTAACTCGTTATCGTTACAGTTACTCAAAATAGAACGAATTATTACTTTTTTTTTGTTACTTTTCTTCTTGACACTAATAGAATATTACGTAAAGATTTTTCTGATAAATGTAAAACAAGATATTAAAATTCTATTTTTAGTAACTATTTTTCAGTAGAGGAATAAAGCTAAAAAATTTATATATAAGGGAGAGTGGCCTAAATCGAACCTATTTGTAGTTTTTGTTTTTTATAAGACGTAAATAAAATTCGATCATAAAATGGTGCCGTTCGATAGATCATTTAAGTTTCTTCATTTTTGCTTCAGACCATTTTGACGTATCTCTTACCTGTGTCGAATTATAATGGAAAATGTAGAAATGCATTTTAATTAATCATACTCGGTTAATTACATTTATTTCATGTCCATTTTTAATTAAGAAGAATTCAATACCTTTTTTATGAATTTGGCGTATATTTTTTCTTTTTTTAAACAGTTTTTTTCAAGGGATTTCACTGCTATTTGTAAATTTACTTTTTAAACTTTAGTTACAACTTATACATATTAAGAAATATTAATATTATATCGTACTTACTTGTAATAAATTTAATGTTATAATTTAATTTTTGTGACCTTTCCGCTGCTTTTTAAATAATGGAAAAATCTTAATTTGGATCTAATTTTTATTATAATTGACTACAACTTTGCAAGCATCTCGACGAATAACACAATTATAAAAGCAAAATATATTATAAATTTTGTTAAATTTCTGTTAAAAATTTGATTATTGTTAACATTGAAAATGACCCAATTGGTGTCGAAACGTTTGTTTATTTTTCATTAATTTAAATATATATTCTTTATTCTTCAACTGTAATTATTTTATTTCGTTGCCCGCGAAATTATATTTATTTTTATTTATTATTTTCGAGTATATACTCTTCTCTTAATGTTATTATTTTAGGCTGAATAAATTTATTCTTTCGAGGCATATACATAAAATTATTAGTAAAAAAGGAATTAGAAAGGAAAAGGACACAAAAATGTGCAGACACACAGAATCGCTGAAAAATCTCGGTAAGTGCGGTATTGTGAAAAAATTGACCACTTGAGAAAGTTCTAAAAATATATTAGATAAAAAAAAATATATATTAGATCGCGCGTTCAATATTCATGGTTGAATTATTACTGTTGCATTTTGTTGTTCGTCCGATATTTATGCAAATTCGGCGGAAACTTCAGCGCCGTTTCGAACGAGCTGCAGCGAGAACAAACGTACAGTGGGCAATTAAACTCCGTTGCTAACAACTTACAACTCGCAGTCTTGTTACTCAACGAAGGCTCTCGGACGCGATGTCTGGGGTAGATAGGCGAACGTATGCACGCTACAAATTAAATGTTTGGCATAAACCAACGAGGGGTTGATACTTGCAATTAGTACATACTCGCTGAATTTTCTCTCTTATTCTTTTTCCTTTTCTTCTTAATCTTCGTTTATCACATGCACGAAAATTCGCGTTTCCTTCCTTCTCACTTCTCATACGTACAGTATTACCATAAATTCAAAATATAACGTTTTAAAATCACAGATCTCTTAAGATAATTTTAATTCGAAATAATAATATCTACAAAATTCATATTTGAAATGCTAAGTTCCCACCTTTATTTCACGCTTCGTTTAACTATCGGATACTTATGTGTTTCAAAAATATGTCAAAAAATAATATTCGATATCAATATAAGATAAAGATGAAATAAAGAATTAAGGTAAAAGTGGTAAAACTACCCTCATAGAAAGGATTTATAATATTGAGGGAAAACGTGTTTTTGTCGTCAGGGTCGGCGATTTCAGTAGAGTCGGTCTGGAGCACTTCATACATACAAATTTCTAAGCTATGGAATTTCATACACACGTCAGAACCTCGTCAGAAGTAAACATTAAATTAACACTTAATAAACACTTTATAAACACTTAATTAACACATAATTAGTTTCATTAAATTAATTAAAATACTATTAACAATTCCGGGTTCGTCGTGTTCTAACGAAAGGTCGTTTTAGCATTTAGGCGTTTCAAAAATTTTCTTCGAGCGACAATGTTACAAAAACGTTTAAATAATATAATTTTACACGTGTATCAGGATATTGCCAAAGATTTAGATTTCGAATTACTAAAAAATGAACAATTTTATAACTAAAAACAAAATAAGAGCAACAACATTTGCTTTATAAAATATGAAAATGAAAACGCATACATGAAAGAACGGTCCAAAATATTAATGTCAACCCTCCTCCTCGCCGTCCTCCAACCGAAACTCCATACATGGAAAAAATTTACTTCTCCGGCCCTGCTTGACGTACACTTCATCTTAGCTCTCAACCCTGTAACATTATAAAATTAAGATTATTTTAAAATGAGATCGATAATTTGATTCTACACTCTCGAATAAAATAAGATCGACATTTAATCTTGAAACAAGTAGGTATAACACGAATAAATTTAGAAAATTTCAAAGTAGCGAAGCTCTCGTGGTGTAGCGCGTTAAGTAAGAGGGACACGCGAGATCTCCAGTTCCGCTGAGCTTAGTTTTTCGTTGCCGAAAAATATAAATAAAATTCCTTCCGCAGGAATAGAATAAGAATGTTTAAATGAAGAATATTGTCGAACTTAAATTTTTTTAATGAGCTAACATCAAGAATACTTTATTCTAAATTTTCGAATTTTTCATTTAAGATTAAAATATTCTACTTTGAAAAAAAGAAATATGATTGGCTCTGTGTCGATCTTATTTTATTCTAGATCTTGGATTAAGTAGCATTGAATATTTAGAAATCTTTTCTGTGAGTGTAACAAAACACACATAAAGCGCGCACAATCGATACATATATTATCGATATGTATAAGTATTAGATGTACAAATTAGTCCGGTCCGTTTTTTTTAGCATAAAATGCATTTATTTCAAAACAAAAATGAATGAACTATGAAATGGCTACTACTTTTTCCCATCTCTCAGGCAATTTTCGAATTCCATCACGAAAAAATGACTCGTCTTTGGAGGCGATCATCTTTTGGAAAACGGACCGAACTAATTTGTACTCCCAATATAATATAAAATATAAAAATAATATATATAATATAAAAAAAATTATGTTACTGTGTGTGATTAAATAATCATAGTGTCATCAGCATAATGACTATATGTAATGATTTTAGTCAGTATAAGATGAGTACTTTTATCACTTAATGATCTTCTAAATATAGTCAACAACTGTATTAACAAGCCATCACGCAGAACACCATATGACAAAGCGTACAAACAGCAAAATCTGAGTTCATCATCGCGACAGCCAAAGTACCGTCGAATCATCACAGTGACGTCTTGTAGGCGTCACAAAAAATTTCGTTTTTTAGTTGTAATCTCGCGTGCGAACCGCAGCGAGAAGAGTGAAGAAAGCGGTGGGGGGGGGGGGCATTATAAGCGTTAAAATTGCAAAATCGCCTCGGCGTGGTGAGGTGATCGCGCGCGCAGTCTGAACTGTCCTGATGGTTTTTGACGTTTTACGACGGCGGGTGATTTACGATTTATTTATGCGTCGCGGACTCCTCTTTGTAATAATAATACCAGGGAGAGAAGGTAGGAGGAGAAGCCACGACGCAGAAGAAGCGGCTGCCTCTCTTACTCGAACAAACGACAGCCATTTTAAGAGACACTTAACTCTCTTTAGTGCTCCTGGGAACAACGGCAATCTCCATATAAAATTCGATTCTCGGCGTTGAGTGCCTGTAGACAGATGATGACTCGTCTCTCGCGCTGAATGCGCGGGCGTGTCTCCCTTCACGGATGCATAAAAGTTGCATTAAGTTGCACCGTAACTACGTGTTTAAAGTCGCTTGTTTCTCGCGGCATCGAAACTATATATTACTCGCAATTTCTTTAATCTCTTTTTTCTTCGCATATACTCGTTATAATTTCTTTTCTGACTTTCTTTGTAAGTAATGTGCGATGTAATGTAAAAGGACAAGTGAGAGTCAGATATAAATATAAACAGGAAATGCTTTATCACATATATTTAAATAAAAGTACTACGAGACAGTAATAAAATTATAAAATTTATTACCGTGTGTCTCGTAATAATTGTATAAGTTATTAATTATTTACATTCTATTATAGACGAACATTTAACGTACTGATATTACACGAGAGAGTTCACAAAAATTTGTCTTTTTCCAATTTCAAAAAGTCCAATTTAATTTCATAAATACATGATATCTTAATGAAACCGTAATTTTCTCGCACGATTTAAATTCTCATTTATCTGGCAAATCGTACTTGCTTATTTTTACGGCGTCCAGATGAGGATTATAAATCAATATCGCACAGTTGATAAATGATTCGCCGTTTGTTTAAGGAAGGGAAAGCGGCCGAGTGTGTCGAGATACACACGGAGGAGACTCTGTTGTCCGTGTCTCGAAATAAGAGCGGAGCGGCTCGGGGGCACAATTAATCACGCCGAAAAAGAGCGCGGCCTTCCGGGGTTTTATTAACCAATTACTCGGGATGTAGTATATTCGATGTTTCGAATAAATAGCTGGCAAACAGCGTCCAGAATTCATTAGCGGGTCGCTCGGCGGCCACCGACGCCATAGCCTTCATTATTCATACTCCATATTTGCGCGTTTATCAATTGGAACGTCCAATTTGGAATGACGCGGAACAAGATTATTTCGCGGCATCGCACCGTGCGAATTTCCGCGAGCGATCAGCATTCAGCGTTCGTTTCACCATTTACACATTAAAAAAAAAAAAAAAAAAAAGTACGTGTCTCTGAATTTGATAGGACTGTAAACGAAGAGAGAGAAAAAACAAATCTGTCTCCTGTTGTCTTCGATGTAATTATATACAATATTTTCACTAAAGATTGGGAGATTTTGACCGAGCGATTCTCGCTCGGAAATCCCGACGATGAAGAAGCGCAACATATGCGCGCTCGTTTCCGTTGCTTTTGTTCGAGGTCCTGCCTGGATCGCGGACACGACCCTTTTGTGAAATCATTGCCATTTTGTTACCGAATCTGAAATTCGCGAAACCGCGACAGACGACCTCGGGAACCGCCGACGTGCTCTTGCGTGTCGCAAGAGAGCCACCATTATTATACTAACTTCTGAATGGTGTGATACACAAGGCTCCTTGGCCGTCACCGCGGCCGGTTCTCGAGCCGGCCGCATATAGCTTTTCTCTTCGTGTCTCTGTTAAGGGCGTAGAACGAAGCATACGACGTTCTCATTGTTCGCGTTGATTACTGCAGTTGGACGCAGTTGGTCGCGCCTAATTTGTATCTGTATCGCTAGACGTGGGGGGAGGGAACGTTTCTTACCCTGACGAACGATTTGCAAAAATGACCACGCAATTTGTTTGCTCGCGGATTTTACTTTCACGGCGCGCAAGGCGGACTTAAAAACGGAAGGAGGAACGAGGCCCCGAGGTGAAGGCGAAAAGGCCGATAATGAAGGATACTTACTGTGGCGTTACACAGAGTAGCGCGGCAAATATTATTATGATCATTATGAAGGCAGCACGCAGCATCGAATGTGTTATTCGAGAAACCTTCCAGATAAACGAGGCACTTCCTTTCTCATCGTTCTCACTTATCTTCGTTAAGCGTGTCAGTTTGACAGGCTAGTATCGAACGTAGCAAGCCCGTGCCGCCAGGTACACAAATGAGAGCACATATACGGAAGCACGCGCGAGTATCGATGCCTGCGTAAATCGTCAAACGTATATATATATTCGTGCAAATATAATCCTTAATAAGAAATTTCTCCCGTTTGGATAGAGAACAGGGAATACCCATTATTACGTTCCTATATTATTCTAACAGCTGTCAAACCTGTTATTAGAGATTTCTTTCGAGTACATTAAAAGACAGATATTCATAGTCGATTCTTATATTTAGGACAGTCTTAAAAGGGATGCTGGAGTTATCGACGGAACGCTCATTTCGTATTTCTCGTGCCGTTTCGTTTTCCTTATACAGAATAAAAAATTCCTTTTCCAGAATAAAAGGGAAAACACAAACAAGTCCGGGAAAGTCCAAACCGGTATGAGAATCTCCCAAAAATTACCACGTAGGTTCTTTCTTCACATATATATAAATGAATGCAAGTATATATCCAGACAAAAAAGACTTTCCCGTGTATTTGACTAATTTATAAGATTATCATGAGACCTTCAAATTATGATTTTGAAGCTTACAAAGGAAATGGCGCGAGAAATACGATTTGAGTGTACATAACCTCACATTCAAGCGATATATAGGATATAGCAGAACAAGAAGTGTACGTAACGTTCTACTTAATGGCTTATTTAATGTACGTAATGTTTCACTTAATGTATGTAAATATTATCTTGATGTATGTAATAATTTTAATCGGAATTAAAAATCTGTTTTGTCGACATCGATTAAGTTCGATAAGCTATCTCTCCAGCATCGCAACAGGGAATACCCATTACTACATTCCTATATTATTCTAACAGCTGTCGAACCCGTTATTAGAGGTTTCTTTCGATAATACATCTTTATAACTAGGGTTAGTGTGTACATTAAACTGATATTCACAGTCAATTCTTATATTTAGGACAGTCGCAAGATGTTATGAG
Organism: Cyphomyrmex costatus; assembly: GCF_001594065.2. Taxonomy (NCBI): domain Eukaryota; kingdom Metazoa; phylum Arthropoda; class Insecta; order Hymenoptera; family Formicidae; genus Cyphomyrmex; species Cyphomyrmex costatus. The sequence continues at coordinate 1,747,302 of NW_017276833.1, read as the reverse complement.
CCAAGCGGGGGGTTGTATTATATAGAATCTTGAGACCACTATACTTGAGATGATCTTAAAATAAGAACGGACTATGAATATTTAATAAAAATTATTCAAGAGTCTTCATCGGAAAGATCGGAATCGGTCCGAGACTATCCCTAAAGTGTTCGCGTTTTATCCTGAGATCTCAGATTTCCACCCCATCTCTCCCTACATGACGCGTATACCGAGCAATCTTTCGTTCGACAGACGTAGCAAGACGTCGCAGAGGCAACGGAAAGGAGCGAGAGCGAATTATATTACGTATAGTAGCCGGTGCGTACCCAGTATCCACGGTTGCGGGCTAGTCTCGTAAAGCGTTAAGCCGTAATCACACTAGCGATTGCGCGATTGTGATTGACGATTGAGGATTACTTCTCAACCAATCGAAACAAAGCAATCGGTGACTGCTTTCCTCTGATTGGTTGAAAAGTAATCCTCAATCGTCAATCACAATCGCTCAATCGCTAGTGTGATTACGGCTTTAGCGTGCTTAGCGCGCCGGGCCCTGGTAACTCGCGCCGCAAGTGGCGAGCTTAGCGTGTGGCGTGCATACCATCGCGCGCGCGCGTCCCTGCGCGATGCTGTGTGTTGTGTGTGCGGTACACGGCCACGTTTGTGGTGTGTCGTGTGTGTCTCTCGTCTCTGCGATCTCCTCTCTTACACTCCTTCTCTCTCTCTCTCTCTCTCTCTCTCTCTCTTTCGCTCGCTCCCTGGTGCCTCTCTTACCTGCACTCGTTGGCGCTGGGTGGTGGAGGCACCGGCGGCGGCACCCTTTGATCTCCCTGGCCACGCCCCCTTTTTTCATTTTTTCACTCCTTAAAAGGCAGATGGACAAAGTGTATTGTAAAGTGGGCAGCGCGCACGGGAAGACAGCGCAGGCGAAAAGGAGAGAGACGACATGCGGATGGAAGCGAGAGAAGGCGCGAGAAGACGCGAACGAAGCATTGGGAATAGTACGGGAGAGAGCGAGAGGAGGTGAACTCTACGCTGTAGGTGAAGCTGCTGGCTCCGTGTCCAGTTACAATTATTAAGGACTCTCCACGGCGCGTACGAGGGAAGAGGATGGACGACGGGAGAAGGAGGCAAGAATCGGGCGAATGCTTCGCTAATTATCCGATCCCCGCGTCTCGAGGCTAATGGGCCGGGAGGCGGAGAGGGTGAGAGGAAGGGTGTGTGTGTGAGAAAGAGAAAGAGGGAGATAGGGAGGGAGAGAGATAAAGAGAGGAAGAGAGAGGGAGAGAGAGAGAGAGAGTGGCCAGCAATATCCAATTGATCATCCGACAAACCTTCCTGATGAACGAGGAACTTCCTATCCCACCATCGTCGCTCGTCTCGACGAGCATAAACTTGCTATACTGGGATAGAAGGCGCTTCTCCGCCGCGCCGACGGATTGATTCCCGCAATTTTGATTCTACGTCTCAAGATTCCTCTGGACTGTCAATCTCAATCAAGTGGATGATATGAGTGAATTGTGCCACATTAGAGATTTAAGATATGTACCCTGATTTAAGATATGTTTAACCTTGTGGTCTTTTAATTAACAAATGACGAATATTTACGGGATGACATTTTACCTAGCTAGCTGAAATGTCATATCCTAAGCACTAAAAACGCGTTTAAAAAAAAAAACGATATATAGGAAAGACGCATCTTATAAAGGCGCGTCTATACGGTTCGCCGGTAAAACGAATATGAGCGGAGAATCATGTATCGCGCGCGTACATTCGCTACATCGATTGCGTCGCGTACGAATTATTGATAGCCGTGAACGCGCAGACATGGCAATTTCATTGGGAGTACCAGCCAATGGCGGGGAGGCTCTCGTCTCCGCGTCCACCGTAATTAGTTTTCAACTATACGAAGCTAACGACGAGCGTCGACGTAACTCGGTGGAGGATTAAAGGTCGACGGAGGAAAGTTCGAAACTACACTCGATCGAGGCAGGAGGACGAGAACAAAGGGAAAGAGGGAGGAGGAGGAGGAGGAGGAGGAGGAGAGAGGGGGGAGGGAGAGAGAGGACACGTGGAGAGAGGTCCGCCTTCTTCTTAATAATATGAAATTTGCCCGGGAGATGTTAAAAAAGTTGGCATAGGAAATAAAGTGGTTGCCCCGCGCATGGCCATTACACTTCGCCATATTATTCAACGTTTTACTATACGTAATAAGATAAGAGACATCAGTGGCCGGGCAACGTGCAATAAAAGCTAAGTATGTGATTCAGATGCTTACGCAGTAGCTAGCTGCTTCCGCATCCTCTCGATTACTTGATTCGATCGTCCTGATTCGCGTCCGCGCGACTTCGACGCGCGGACTGCATTTTCATCGACCGATGTCAAGAGCCGGATACGCGATCAAGATCGATGCGTCACATTCTCATCATACGTTCGTGTCGCTAAATAACTCCGACTCTTTTAGCTTTGTTTCTTATATGTAATAGTATATCATTTTCCCTTACTTCACAATAATGAAATCATTTTAAAGAATCAAGTCACTCAGAAGAAAATCTATTTTGACAGAAAATTATCGAGTCCAAGTTACCGAGTGATCAAATAATATCAGCAAATTTTGTCATTTTTTGCCATTTTCCGTTCACGATTTCACAGAAATCATCTCTTTTCGAGTTGTGATAATTTCTCATGGAACTAAGTTGGTTTATTTTTTACGATTGATATTGAGGTTATAATGTTTATTTGACTCGAAACTCACATTTTTTAATAATTATCATGCGATGCGTTGACAGATATTATTCGATCTGTATAAACAAGCGAAATTAAAGAGATACACAAATTATACGCAAAGGTCAACGTGCGTCAGTTTTGCAACTTTTCGCAATTTTGATGTTCGCTTTCGCTTATTACTATCGCAGTTGGTTGACGTAGACGATAGCCGAAGGATCTCCTTCGATTACTATTTTGGTGCGCGCTATATCTATGTGTATGTATACCGAGATCCATGTCATAACTCGCGAGTTTCGCCAAGTTGAACGGTCCGTGCCGTATAATCCATTCTGCTACGTGATTTCGTATGCAATCCTGCACTTGTCTTGTCGATTGCATTAACTACTTGGGTTCCGTGCAACGAATACGGGTTTCATGTAACGGTACGAGCGTAATCTATTCGCAGAATGGTAAAGCCCATTGCAGTCGTGTAGAATTCCAACTTTTATGTCACATTGACCCGTTTTATTGTTACGATTTTTTTTTTTTATCAAAGATATTCTTTTTGACAATTTTAAATTTGTAGATACTATATAGACTCTCTGCTAGAGACTATAAACACCGATGATTAATTAAATCTATAAGAGAACTTGTATAAAAAAAATAATAAGAGATGAAAAAATAATAAAAGCCTAAATGTCTTTTACACTGTAAAAAATGAAATGTTAATTTTAGCTCTTAAAGACATTGAGTTTTACATTTTTGCACGTCTCAGATAATCCACTCAACGTTTTTGAATTAAAATTAACATTTTATTTTTTACAATGTATATTTTAAATCAATTTATACTTTAATTCTTCTCGATTGCTGCATCAATTATATGTTGATATATCTATCGCGTCTCATCTCATTTCTATCCTAACTTTTCCGTCTTTCCTTTCTATTTAGCAGAACCGCAACGACACTTCCGCAATGCCGGTCTTTTCAATACAGAAGTTGCCATCGCATTCATTAAAATCGCGGTTTATAATTACATCGCTGGCTATTACGTAGTATAATATTAGCAGACAGGAAAATTCAATCACGTTATCGACGTCGACGTGTAACAGCCGCCGGGCAAACCGCCGACTCATTCCGCAATCTTCGGTCACGTAAGTGGGATCGGAACAAGACGGTAATTAGGTATCAAAGACTTACGGGGACTTGATTCGGGAAAATCCAGGCCTCTGAGCACCAGCATTAAGTGACACACGCTATATCACGAGACGCGCGACACAAACCGAGAGACGATACGTCGCGAGCTGAATGAATTGCGGTCGTTTCGAAAACGGTATACTATAAGTGCACGAATTAAAAAATCTCGCTACCGCGAGATTCCGAATGCAGCGTTAAGCCGTAAATCACCCTAGCGATCGCGCGATTGTGATTGACGATTGAGAATTACTTTTCGACCAGTTAGAGCAAAGCAATTGGTAACTGTTTTGTTCTGATTGGTTGAAAAGTAATCCTCAATCGTGCAATCGCTAGGGTGATTACGGCTTAAGAGAATTAATTTACATGTAAAAAAAAATTGCCGAACTTTTAAGTAGAAGAAACCCACGAATTTCTCAGAGTCTCACGAGAATCGTGATTAGCGATTTATTCATAGCTCGTGTCCGCGAAGTAAATAAAAGACTGCTGTACGATCTAACGAACTGTTCTCGGTCATTATGCACTTAGCAGTCGATAATTGTGCTACCTTGTAATCAGCGTCTATTATCCGGCAACGTAACATTATCGATTACTTTATAGCATCGCCTAGGTGTGCATTACCTCGTATCGATTCCGCCGTATCGCATCTCCACAATAAATTCCACTTTGTTTTGTAACTACTTAATCGCAAGGAAAATACATCGTGGATCATCACGAACGTGCGAATAAACACGCTTTCTCGGTTACGCGTAATTACGACACTGCGGAAAAAAAAAACCGTTCTGATTCATAACAAAAAGACCTAAAATGTTTTTCGTTGTCGTAACTAGAATCGTATAACTCACATCTGTTCCAGTCTTACCAAAATGCCATTCTTATTTAATCTTTCTGTTTGTCCAATTAGACTATTTTTCTCATTTCTGATTATATCATTAGAGCTAGAAATTCTGTTCGATCTTGCCAAAAGATCCTTCTTGTTAAGCCTAGCTCTTTGGTTTAATTTTTCTAATTTCTGATTATATAATAACCAAAAATTCTGTTCCATCTCATCGACATATCATTTTTGTTGGTTTAATTAGAATTCTTTTCTTCTCTGTTCACATCTTTAGATTCACGTCGATTGTTTCGATTTTTGGATCACACGAGATGTAATCGAATTTTATTTCGCATATCGTTACGCACACATATAGGTCTGCCTCAAAACGCTTGCACCCCAAAATCCAGGTGACGTAACATAGCGGAAAAAAGCATGCGCTTCTCAGAGGAATCACCCTCGGTGAAGAAGCAACAAGGAGGGTCGCGCCTTCGATCTTGACCCGCCATCATATCCAATGGCTGAAGGATGTGGTTATTAAAATTGCAGAGGAGGAACGCGCGGACCGACCGGACTTCCTCGAGGTATTAACGAGTGCGCGTGGGTGTGTGCGTGAGCTCGAGCGGGACTTCCCCGTCATATCCGCGTTATCGTCCGCGTCGTCGACGTATGTACGTCATTCGCACAAAGTTCCTCTCGTTGAGGAGAGCCGTTTCGGCTCGTTGACGCAAAAAGCTTGCATCGCACCTATTGAATTGTCTATACGACAACCGTTGGTTTATCATTACGTCGCGTCATGATCGCACGCACGCAGCCTCCTTCGATTTCGCACCGTGTCATTAGTCCGAACGCAAAATGGAGCGCAAAAGTACCTCTGTATATAAAAGTCGTGAGAGACGCTCCGGCTCCCCTGGGGCGTGCGGTCATTTCCACCTTCTTTTTCTGCAAATCGCCACCGCCCCGTCACGAAACGGTCTCTCCTTTCACCCTCTCTTTCTCGCCGGCCCGTTTACGTGTTTATACAAACTAAGAGAACGAGCACGAATTGCTCGCAGCATGCATACATGTATATACCTCTGGCGACACATAAAAATTACTGCACGGGCTTTAAGACACGTTAACTGCCACCTTTGAAGTGAGGCGACGTACAGAAACAGGGAAGGTGATCATACCATAGTTGCAGAAAGCGGCTTTTTAATTTTAATCATGTTTTTTTTATTTAAGTTAATTATAATGTTGATGCGTAAAAGAATTGAATGTGCGTGTGTGTGAAAGATTTAGCAAAGAGTGCTAAAAATGTACTTGTCAAAAATATATAAATGTATAAAATAGTTTTTTTTAAGTATGCGCCAGTATATACCATTCAATCGAAAAATTAATTTGTAAAGATTATCATTTTACTTATAAATGATTGTGTTGTAGGTCGACAGTATAAGCGGCGTAGTCTGATTGAGATAAATGCATTTAGGAATTTATACATATATAAAATTATATAATATTTCTGTTATATATATATATTTATAATATATATATATATATTAAAAAATCAAGAATAATTATATATATATATATATATAAATCAGTCGTATTTTTTATTCTTGATTTTTCTTTTTGACAATCTTTGTAATAGAAAACCAAAAACAACATCTATCTCAGATTTAATTATTATAATTATCGTAGACGATTTTTATTACCGAACTTATTTAACCTGACAATATTATTAGATTGAATAAATTCGGTAATTACATAGGAGCTTATGAAATGTAAAAGATTTGTATTTAATTAGGACATAAAATAAAAAATAACACAGATGACGTCTACGGAGGAAACAGAAACGGATGCGTTTAATCGTAGGAAATGTTATTAACATGGTACAAAGTGATGCGTCGCAGAAGTCATGAGAAATCTCAGGCACCGTGCACTCGCTCATTTTTCAATGCAAACACACGAATTATGAACGAGAAAATTGCCCGCGAGAGTAAGTTCTACCTACTATAACGATTTAAGCGGAACAAATGTATTTTCGAGTCGCTAGCTCGTTATAAATATCTCTCTCATTCTCTTTTCTTTTCCCCCTCTACTAATGTCTAAAATATATGGAGACAAAATGTAAGATACTTTAATAGTATACACCAAATATAACGCATCCGGTTTTCTAATTGACAAACTCTCCAAAATAAATTCTTACAAAAAGCAGCGAATTCATATCACGTGCGCAGCAAAAATGTAACAATTATATATGTATTTACAAGTATTTATACCGGTTACGTCGCATTTGTACTATAATTGCGCGAAATGTCATTCGGTAAGAACAGCGTTCGCCACATAAATGTCACGCACGCGGTAATTTCCAGCACAAAGACCGCGTATGCGTGTACCGTGTCGTCCGTGGATAAGTCCGCTGGCCCATAGATCTATAATAGTGGAAGTGTATCCCCCCGGCCTCTACAGTTGCTTATTATACACAGGTTATTAACCTTGCGTCTTTGTGCGTTATAGGTGCACCTCGAATTTGCGGAAAGTCAGTAGGCCGTACACCGCGTACATACGGACGTTCTATAGGAAGAATTTTACATTGGCTGTGCAATTTGTTAATACCTTCGCAATTGTAGATACAACTATATTAATAAAAGCTTTGCTTCGCATAGCGTCGTGTAAAAAATTTCTGATGGCAGTGATATATCATGATATAATAAGACACATGACATTCTCGTGACTGCCCGGTATATATATAGGAGAGTAAATATCAATCCAAATTTGATTGGTTACTTCTATAATATTGAATTTGAACCAACTTGATGAAGTGTAGATATTATTCATATAATGTAAGCTGTATAATTTCTTTATGCAGAAACTAATAAAAATGGGTAATAATATAATACGTAGACAAACGAATCAATTAATCCTGAGAAATACATGTTGAAGATGTTTTAACACACAATAACAGTATCGATATCTTTACGAGGCAAAATGCGTAATGTTAATTTAAAAGTTCCGTGCAATCCAATGAATTCGAAATGCCTTTGTACGTATCGAAGACATTAAATCTCATAAAGGTTTAACAAATTTTAAAGAAAACGTACTATAATAATATAATTTTTAACTTTTGACAGCATGTGACTTATATTATCACACATACTGTGTAGGACTACTACTAGTAGTAATTTACATTTAACGATGTATCGAGACAAGAAGATAATCCGCAAACTCTCTCTGTTTTGAAGTAAAGATCTTTTTGGATTAACTTCAGAGAGAAATTATGCCGATTTTTTATATTTGATGAATTCGTCACAAAACTATTCATATCGATTTCCAAACAAGCATCTATCAATTTCAGTTGTACTTCTGTATTTAGGAAGCAACAGATTCCTTCGATGCATCTTATACAGTCGATTCTGGCAAGCCATGATAAGAAACGTTGATTTTTAAGGGGATGCTGGAGTTATCGACGGAGCACTCATTTCGTATTTTTCGTGCCATTTCGTTCTTCTTATATAGAATAAATAATCCTTTTCCAGAATATAAAAGGGAAAACACAAACAAGTCCGGGAAAGTCCAAACCGGTATTAAAATCCCCTAAAAATTACCACGTAGGTTTTTTCTTCACACATATATATATATAAATAAATGCAACCATATATCCAAACAAAAAAGACTTCCGGATTTGACTAATTTATAAGATTATCATGAGACCTTCAAATTAAGATTTTGAAGCTTACAAAAGAAATGGCACGAGAAATACGATTCGAGGGTACATAACCTCATATTTAAGCGATATATAAGATATAGCAGAACAAGAAAAATGTACGTAACGTTTTACTTAACGGCTTATTTAATGTACGTAATGTTTTACTTAATATATATGTAAATATTTTCTTGTATGTAATATTTTAATTGGAATTAAAAATCTGTTTTATCGACATCTCGATTAAGTTCGATAAGCTATCTCTCCAGCATCGCCTTAACTCCCTCGGCTATTACAGCCGCTTGACGCGCGACTAGAAGCCGAAGGATAAAAATCAAACGTTCCTTATATCGCACGATGCACTCGGCCTATAGTCCTACACGAGATTGCATCCGCGACCGTGACGGCTGCCAGAACGCAGCTTTACGCCTGATTGACGGAGCGCGCAAAGATACGTGACTTATACGTTGCCGTTAATGATACCAGAACGATTACTGGCGCGCTCACGCGAAATCCTCGTAAGCTCGTAAACGCTATATACGTGCCTCGTCTCGCGCGACAGCGATGATAAGACCCGAACACACAATTCGAGTGCGCTGCTGAAAATTATACTTTAACGAGAGAGAGAGAGAGAGAGAGAGAGAAGCAAATCGATTTTTATTCGAATCAAATTAAAACTGCGAGAGACGCGTAAGAGCGTGCACGTATGTGTGTTGCTTTTCCGAGAAACTGTTTAGTCCACTGTATATAATTTGCAATCTATATATAAAAGTGTTTCAGAAGAAATTCAATTTCAAGGAACACACGCGTATACCGCTACGAGTTACCCCGGGAACAAGAGGATCTAAAGAGGATGAAGTTGCAAGCGGTTCTATATACTGTGATCCTCATCGTCCACCCTTGCAGGAATACGATAAAAAAAACCGTCTGACTGTACTTTCCACTCTCTTTCTAAGAGAAACGCAAATTGATATTTCTGAAAACAAATTCACAAATAATGCATAAACCAGTAAATATATATGTATATATGGATACAACAGAACCCTCATGAGATCATAAAACCGATGTTTGTAGACACGGAGGTGCCAACATACCTCTTTTCTGCAAGAATAAACTCCGAGTGGTGCTTTCTACGTTATACCCAACGGCGTTGTCGATTCCCGAAGGGAGGGTAAAGAAAATACATGAAAGAAAGAGAGAGAGAGAGAGAGAGAGAGAGGCGCGTCTGACGGCGTGGTGCAGCGCGGTGCAATCTGTTACGAAACCGGAAATTAAGCAGCATCGAGAATAATAACACCGCGTAGCTGTCGGCTGAAACACAACGGGGTTGGGATGCAGCAGCGGGGGTGCGACGTGCGATCCGCCGCGCAGATGCAGACTGCTAATGCAGTCTATCATTTCTCGTAATTCGTTTCCGGCTACACGGCGCGTCTCTCTTCGCTTCGACCTCGTATATACAGTTCGCGCTGGGCGTCAACGGTTTTCTCGCTTTTCGCACCGACGAAACGTAAGGGCCGACACCTTTTTTCCTGCACGGGCGTGTCGTATGGTGAGGACAATTTCGTCGAGGGGCATAATTTTATCGACTAGCACGCGGCGCGCCTCCGCGCTTTTTTAACGCAGCTTTTCTTTCACGTCGGAAGGGACATCCGCTCGCTCGAATAAGCTTTTTCATGCGTGCAAAGTTATATAACGTATATGCACTGTTAAAAAAAAAAAACATGAAGTTTCATGTAAATGTAACGGAAGCAAATTTCAAGCAGATACATTAAAATCGTTACATCTATAAGTTACTTGTAATTTTATGCTCATTTTGACAGCATTGAACGATTTTAATGTACCTGCTTGAAATTTGCTTCCGTTACATTTACATGAAATTTAATGTATATATTTCAACGATTATACTTTGTCAGGAATGGAGAATTTTCAATTGAACACTTTGATTAATTGTAAAACAACATATGGATTCTCCGTACGACTTTTTCTTCTATATGGAAATTATTTATTATAAATAACACAAGAAAGAACGGTTTCAATAAGTTTCTAAAAATTTAGTTACATACATACAGATCTGAAAATAATGGACCATCAAAATAATTGTATTGCCAATCCAAATAATATAAAACGCGTTAAGACGATCGCTAGAATATCTACACTTTTTGCAGCATTGCTTATCATGCTTGAGATTTCTCATTATACGTACAATTATATAGAAACATTTGTCTATGTAATTATTTCGATGGTTCGACAAAATTGTTTTCAGATCTGTATCTAACTAAATTTTTACTTCGGCAAAATTCGTTCGTGTAACTTTGGTGATAATACAAATATTAGTACATCTTTTTTGATATTTTGTTTAAATTTTTAAATTCTCCCGAAAACTTTTCAAATCACAAAGTAATATTTTCTAAAATGTACTCTAAACGTTTCTTTTCTTTTTTGCGACTTAAAGGATTTCTGAATTCAACCCTTTATGTCGCAAAACATTATACATTCTAAAATATATTATCTTTCTTTACGACTTAAAGTGTTTTCAAAGAAAACTTTCTTGGTACCTGCTTGTACCATTACCTACGGATATATCTCATAATTTACAAAGCAGTAAAACGCATACGAAGGAGGCTAACATTACAAAGATGTTATATAGCGGGCGCGCATAGGACGCGGCGAGAAAGGGGGACGTGAGACGACGTTAAAGTGGCAAAGAAGTGACGCTGGTCACTTTTTTATTAAAATTGTGGGAAGAGTAGCTGGAAACTGACAGCTTAGCCATATCAACGCTCGTCATGGGATTACATAATGAGTTTCGATTCCTTGAATATTTGATACATTTACGGCGACGGCCATCTTGTCCGCTGTGCCGTGGAGCGTTAAACAACAAGAGTTGTTAGCCTGCTTATTCTATAGCCTCGACCGATAGTCCTTTGTCTGAGGGCGCACGTCTTCTAAGAACGACAACGGCACGTTACTTGAACTTTCCGTACGATACAATATTCTTGCTAAACGACGGTAACAGAAATGAAACTTTATTCTATTTTACTTATAGTACATACGTTCCATAACCATTTAAGAAGCTCGTGATGTATTTATGATTTTAAATTGTTCTTTTAATTAATTCAGAATTTAATAAAATTTTACCAAATAATAGCGCGATTGCCATTAAATAATTTGAATTTCTTCTACGAAGAGATTTTGATCTCCCTTCTTTTTATAATACTTGCATAATACTTCTCTCTCTCTCTCTCTCTAACGTGCTAAAATCAATAATTCTAAAAAAAATTGCTATCGAGTATTATTCTTACTCATTCCAAGAATATTTTATGATTCAGACTGAAAGAAACAATGTACTGCAACTCTTATGATTATACCCTTTACACCCTACTATGTTCGGTAGTAGATAATATGAGGGAAGACGAGAAATTGCCTCGTTGAAACTAAACTTCGCCGTTTGCTTCCAAAGACTCGGCAATATATGGCGGCATGAGGAGAATACACCTTTCGAACAAGATGCACGTGTTGCAAGAACAAAATCAATACACTGTTCATTCTTAAACATGCCACGAGCGGATAATTCAATCCTAAATTAATATATTGTATATATATACATATATATTAATTTAGAATTGAATTATATATATATATATATATACAGAATGTATAAAAAGTCCCGGATTCTTCGGCAAAATTCGTTCGTGTAACTTTGGTGATAATACAAATATTAGTACATCTTTTTTGATATTTTGTTTAAATTTTTAAATTCTCCCGAAAACTTTTCAAATCACAAAGTAATATTTTCTAAAATGTACTCTAAACGTTTCTTTTCTTTTTTGCGACTTAAAGGATTTCTGAATTCAACCCTTTATGTCGCAAAACATTATACATTCTAAAATATATTATCTTTCTTTACGACTTAAAGTGTTTTCAAAGAAAACTTTCTTGGTACCTGCTTGTACCATTACCTACGGATATATCTCATAATTTACAAAGCAGTAAAACGCATACGAAGGAGGCTAACATTACAAAGATGTTATATAGCGGGCGCGCATAGGACGCGGCGAGAAAGGGGGACGTGAGACGACGTTAAAGTGGCAAAGAAGTGACGCTGGTCACTTTTTTATTAAAATTGTGGGAAGAGTAGCTGGAAACTGACAGCTTAGCCATATCAACGCTCGTCATGGGATTACATAATGAGTTTCGATTCCTTGAATATTTGATACATTTACGGCGACGGCCATCTTGTCCGCTGTGCCGTGGAGCGTTAAACAACAAGAGTTGTTAGCCTGCTTATTCTATAGCCTCGACCGATAGTCCTTTGTCTGAGGGCGCACGTCTTCTAAGAACGACAACGGCACGTTACTTGAACTTTCCGTACGATACAATATTCTTGCTAAACGACGGTAACAGAAATGAAACTTTATTCTATTTTACTTATAGTACATACGTTCCATAACCATTTAAGAAGCTCGTGATGTATTTATGATTTTAAATTGTTCTTTTAATTAATTCAGAATTTAATAAAATTTTACCAAATAATAGCGCGATTGCCATTAAATAATTTGAATTTCTTCTACGAAGAGATTTTGATCTCCCTTCTTTTTATAATACTTGCATAATACTTCTCTCTCTCTCTCTCTCTAACGTGCTAAAATCAATAATTCTAAAAAAAATTGCTATCGAGTATTATTCTTACTCATTCCAAGAATATTTTATGATTCAGACTGAAAGAAACAATGTACTGCAACTCTTATGATTATACCCTTTACACCCTACTATGTTCGGTAGTAGATAATATGAGGGAAGACGAGAAATTGCCTCGTTGAAACTAAACTTCGCCGTTTGCTTCCAAAGACTCGGCAATATATGGCGGCATGAGGAGAATACACCTTTCGAACAAGATGCACGTGTTGCAAGAACAAAATCAATACACTGTTCATTCTTAAACATGCCACGAGCGGATAATTCAATCCTAAATTAATATATTGTATATATATACATATATATTAATTTAGAATTGAATTATATATATATATATATATACAGAATGTATAAAAAGTCCCGGATCCCTTAAATATCTTGAAAAGTAATCATTTTTGAGAAAAATGTTTTATACAAAAGATGTAGGGTTAAAAATGATCTATTGACTGACCTTATCAATTTGACCTTGGATGGTGCCATCAAGGTCAAGTCAAGGTCAAATCGATTTTTTTTTTTAACGAAGTTATATAATATATAAGCATGTGTATATATATATATATATGTATACATATATACGTGTAAATTTAATCTAAAGATGCTGAAATATTTCTTTCTTGAACACAATTATATTGCAGCTACCGCGATAGAATTAAAGACAAATTTAATTATGTATAAAATTAATTGTAAGTCGTGAACAATGACAAAGTTTACGGTTAAAAGTTTTTAATTAAAAAAAAATCAAAATAACTTCGAATACACGCACCATTAATGCGTCCTTATTCTTACACCATGACGACTCTCTCTCGCGATATCTCAATTCCTGCAACACGACGTAATTGCGAGTGTCGTTATCGCCCATGCATTAGATTTCGTATTTACGACCACTCAAAGCCGTTTCGATCTCTAATAAGATTAAGACTGCCGCCTCCGCGGAACGTGACATTTCGCGTAAATCATCGAGAACTCTCTTTCACCGAAACGAGCGATAATCGCCGGAGCGCGATCTGCGATCATCGAGATTTATGCCTCATTTTTCTTTCTTCGTTCTATAAATAATCAGAAACCTCGTCCCGATAGCGCGCCGTAATTCAATTTTACGTGCGCGGCTGTCTACTTCACAATCCAATGGTGACGCGATATATTTTCACGCTAAATTTACATTCGTTTTTCAGTATTATAAATAGGCAATTCAATATATTATACATTTCTCTTTATGTATATATATATATATATATATATATATATACTATTTCCTACTCCTTAAATTCTTTAAAGTAGAATCTCATTTTAAAAAGTAAAAATGGAACCAATTTTAAAAAAGCGTGGTTCAATCTTTAAGGGTGAGATTTTACTCTTTAAAGTAATAATTCACTTTAAAAGTTTTAAAGAGCAGATTTGTGTATTTCATAAATTACTTATATGTTGTTTACATCCTTTTTTCGTTCATATTTTTAAATGCGCGCGCGCGCGCGCGTATTTCTAAATTTAGTTATAATTTGATTAAAAAATTCCTAAAGCCTTCTCAAAGTTATTGAATTTTAGCCTGTTCAATTTAGACATTCTCAGGATTTCAATAAGCAAATGCTTCGTCGAAGGTCATACGTGATCAAAGTCACTTTATCATAACGACGGAATTCTCGTGGAATTGGTTAGACGAGATTGACCCGCTCTCGTGACGGTATCCAGTAAAATCCGAAGTGCAAATAGAATTGCCGCGTGGTCGGAGTCGCTCGCGAGAAAATTGCAACTCGCGAAGCAAATCGAAGGAGTTGTAACCACTGATGATTGCCATTAAGATTCATCTGCATCATTGGTATTCGTTTCTGACATGAACAAGCGGCATTATATCTGGATATTGCTTCCTGTCTTCGTTGTTTTACGATTATCTTGGAAACTATTTGGCGAAATAATATAGAATTATGAAATAAGAATGAGTTATATAAAAGGAAGGCTAACCGACATATGAATTTCTGATCCATAATTTGTGCTTTCACTTAAAATTTCTTTTAGTATTCCTTTCGTTATATCTTCTCGATAAAATAATATATTTTTCACTAAGTGTATATTATTATAGTACGAAAGAGAGAGAGAGAAACGTATTTGTACTTAACATTTTTATTATACATATATATGTTCATATCATTGTATCGATTGACATTTTCCTGATAACGACAATCCTATAAAATGCTTCAACGTATAGAATTCCATCAATAAGAGGGTGCAGCAAAAAATGGCGATGACAGAATGGAGAAAGACCGTTGAGAGGGAAGGGGTCGATGGTGTGACGTGGCGATACCGAGCCCCATTCCTTCCTCTAGACTTTTTCGCCGGATTAATTGCCGTCGAGACGCGGCTTTTACGTCATTAAAATGATATTATACCTGCTCCTGGAAACGCGGTGGACAATTTACACGCGGGGTTGCGCACGGTCGTAATGAAGAGGGAGGGGGCAGGGTGGCGCGGGAACGGGGCATTACGGTATTTCGTTGATTGCCTACGAATCGCCCGCGCGTCGTTTCATCCGCAATTTCGCAGAGCTGTCGACGGCGGCGGCACGTACAGCCGTGCCGAATCGAGACTGTTTGATCGTTTTAATTACACCCGCGGTCCCGGTACGAGGAAGCCACGCGCAAATTAGATACTCGCCGCGCGATCCTCTCGCGAACCTTTTCCGCGGTCGCCGAGTGCTGCCCGCTTCTCTCGAGCGCCGCGAGTCAATCGTATCTTATTTTTACCAATTTCCTAAACCGAACCGCTTGATTAATCGAGCTCTTCAAGTGATTTTCAAGCGTCCGTGCAACGATCGTATAAGACTATGCGAAGTAATTAACGCTTGGTACACACAACAGGCTCAATCTTCATTCTTTGGAGTGGGGTTTCACTCCAACGAATTATTTAGAAAATGTAGAAATTAAAACCGCCAAAATATACACTGTAAATAATAAAATGTTAATTTTAACTCAAAGAGTCAAAGTTGACGTGCAAAAATGTCAACATTAACACAAAAATGTTAATTTTAACATTTTTGCATGTCTCAAAAAATCCACTCAACGTCTTTGAGTTAAAATTAACATTTTATCTTTTTACAGTGTATATTTTAGAATTCGAAAAGTTTATTTAACTTTTTTATACGTACGCACAATATTGATGAAGTCTCAAATGTGCGTCAACAAGCACTAGTGTGTCCGAGAAAATTTGCTATTAATAATAATAATCTTTATAAACTTGTAAAAGTGATGAAAATTATCCAAACACAAATGACAAATCATATAAAAGTGAAAGTCGAGAAAAACATTCTCGTGCGTATTAAGGGTTAAATTCGTATATCTACTATCTATTAGGCGTACAAATTAGTTCGGTCCGTTTTTGTGTTCAAAAATGCATTTATTTCAAATAAAAAATGAATGAACTATGAAATGGCTACTACTTTTTCCCATCTCTCGGGCAATTTTCGAATTCCATCTCGACAAAAATGACTCGTCTTTGGAGGCGATCATCTTTTGGAAAACGGACCGAACTAATTTGTACTCCCAATAGCGTACTAATAATTAATTTCTCCCGTGTCTCTGCATTTTCTATCAGATATATCCGCAATTAAGCCCCAACGCAGTGCAAACTCCGGCCAATCGTATTCGGTATCGAAGGTATACGCACCGATGAAGGCGTTTCCCCCTTACAGAGAACGCACGAACTTTGCGTGGAAGTAAGCAAATATGAGAATACACTCGATATTACAATATTGTAATTAATCGGGAACAAAGTAGGAATAAACATGCTGAGAAAAACGCAGCTGTTGAGCAGCTGTTTCGCTTCCTCTGGGATTTCGCCGCGGCGGCGGCGCGGTGGTCTACCAGCACACCAGAAATTTACATCACTACTGTCGCAAAACTCAATACTTGTGGACACGTGTTCGAAAGATATTCGCAATTTACAAACATCGTATCGATCGTTTTCTTCTGGAATAAATTTGTTGCATTTCATCTGGACTCTCCTCGCCCGTTCGTGTAATGCTCTGCTTTATATATGCAGCATCATTTACATAAAGAAAATATCAAGTGCCGATAAGCTGAAAATATTGAAACGAGACACATCGAGCGCCACTTATAATGCCACATACGTCGCGTCGTCACTATATACCTACGTAAACGATTTTATAATTTATTTATAAATGTTGATAGAATGGCCGATCAATTATTCTGTTGTGTTACTAACAATAAGCGCAAGTACATATAGTGCTAGATGGAGTGTAATAAGGCAGATACTCTTAATAAGCGCGTTTGAGTCAATCGTATTCTGTGCACTTTTTTCTTTGAAATATTGAAAACCTTTGGCTAAATAATGGTCTCTATCCTTTTCTTTTTTTTTACGAACAACTTTAGAAATACTTTTTAAACGTATATATGAAAATTGTTTAATAATTTTGTATATTTATAAAAATGATAAAAATTAAGCCAGGATATGAAGAAGGATCATTGTGTAGAGAATCGGACAATTATCATATTTAATACTACACTGAAGAAAAACTTAGATCTTAATATATACAGGGTGTATAAAAAGTCCCGGACCCCTTAAATATCTTGAAAAGTAATCATTTTTGAAAAAAATGTTTTATACAAAAGATGTAGGGTTGAAAATGATCTATTAACTGACCTTATCAATTTGACCTTGGATGGTGCCACCAAGGTCAAGTCAAGGTCAAATTGATTTTTTTAAACGAAACACCCTATTTTTGATTCTAGTATCTAATAGCTGAGGTCGGGAGCTTTCCAAAACACTATAATAAAGCATCTTTTTAATCAGTACTTTTCAAGTTATGAGAGTTGTATACATATTTCTTTGAATATAATACTAAAGAAACATTAACTTGGAATAAATGAATATTTACTCAATAAACATGATAATTAAATCAAATTAATAGTTTTTGTATCAAATAAATGCGTATTTACATTTAGTATAAACATATTTACTTCAAACTATTCAAACGAACATTTATTGAAATTTAGTATTTTTTCTAGTGGAAGGGTTATAAAAAAGTATGGTATCTCGCGATAAGTTCTAAGTCAATCACAGAGCCGTATTAAGATATTACTTAAGATGATGTTAAGTATATAAAAAGCGGATTACAGATATCAAAGAGTAAGTTTACATAAGATCTGTCATAACACAATTAATTTCTAATCTCACTTCTTTTCCCGTTCAATGAGGCTTCCTCCTTCGTAATAAAGTAGATATATTTAATTTCTGCGTTTACTCGTGACGTGAAACGTAGAAAATAATGCGCATGCGAGTCAACTATCTCGTTCTGCTGATCGCAGCTTAAGATCGTGTTTCCCTTTTTCCATATAATTCAAGAGAGCGACATACGACCAACTATTTCCCAGGGCCGTGCCGACGGATGGGTATCGTGCGGGTAATAATTGGAAGATGATACACCGTCGCCTTGAGCGAGCAGGGTAATTGCTTGTGTAATTCTTAATTTCACGTTACGCTGGAATTCCGATTGTGACGTCCCTCATCTCCGCGGTATCTCGCATCTCGTGTTAAAGCCGTGTGACGACGGCGCATGCACCGCCATCGCGCGCTGCACGATAGACAAACGCTGACACGCTTCGTTAACGCGCGCGCGAGCGCGCGCTAATTAATTCGTAGATAACTTTTGATTTCACATCGCGCGCCGCGGTAACGTACGGCGGGGCCCGGGTGATTTATGGCGACGCGCGGTTCGATCGTTAATCGAATTTCCACGTGTGCGCGCGCGTGATAATTGAGAAAAATCGCTGCCTCTGGCTCGGGATCCACGGCTCGCTCGGAATAACTCGATAACTCGGTTAAATAACATCCCGCGATTAAATAATTGCGGCAATCGACGTTCCTTCAGAGAAGAGGAAGACGCCGCGGGATTCGAAGAGGTAAAGTCGCCGGCGGCTTTTGATGTCGCGTGGTGGTGTGCGAGACAAAAAAAACCCTCTATAATTCTTTTTCCCCGCAATTAATAATAAGTCGGTAAATGATATTTGGAAAAGTATTAATATATATTGAAAAGAATGCAAAATTCCAATACATATTTGTTTAAATATAGCCTCAAGTAAACATTCACCAAACGCGAACGCATATATTTAAATAATATAAAATAAGGCCCAATAAGTATAGAACAATAGGAGTAATAATAAGGACAAGGAGCCAAATACTGAACGAAAGAAAAACTTTCAAATTAAGTATAATATAAGTATAATATAAAATTTAAAATTTAATACAGACGTTTCGACTCCGATCGGGTCATCTTCAATGTAACAAAAATAAATTATAAAATTTCGGTGTCGCTAATAAATAAATGTAATGTCGGGAAATTATTCGCATCTTGAAATTGTAGTCCATCAAGTAAAAGTTAATCCAATAACAGTAAATTCAATCTAATAAAATTTATATAATTTGTTATAAGAATCTTAAATAACATGTTAAACAAGTGATAGTTTATACCTTGTTAAAAATTGTGTAATAACTAATGTCAATAATGTAAAATTCATATTTAATTATTAAAAACATATATTTAATTATTTGATACAAGTTTTAATTACGAGTTCTTTTTTTTATTGAATAATTATTAATTATATTTACTATAAAGTGTCTACTTAGTACACTATATTTAAAGAAACATACATCGCTATTCAGATTTAATAAATTCTTTTTCAGTGTATAAATATCACAATTATTCTCTTAATAGCGATTCTTCTTATTGTAAAAAGCATAATTAAAATTAATGAATGCTTATATTAATATTTAATTGATTTTTACTTATACTATATGCTAATGAAGAATTATTGTCGTACGCGTTAATTATTAATGAGAAATGAGTCGGGATGAGATATATCTAAGTTCGAAGCATCGATTAAAAGCTTAAGTGTTTATTATCCGGCGACAAGTAAATGAGAATGTATGTATACGTGATACGACTATTACGAAACAGATTGTTGGATATTTTCTGTGAAAATCGCGCCGCGTGTGGTAACCATTTAGCAATTTGTAACAGCTCCGCCGTTTATTGGAAGCTATTAAAACTTCACTGTGGCAATATTAATACATTCGCAGCTAATAGTTGCGTACTTTCTAATAGGAGTTATTAGCTCGTTACGCCAACCGCTCGAACTGTTTAACGCGGCGATGTTAGCGGCGATAACTCGACGCCGCTATATTGACGGTGGAGCGTCGCTTTTCACGATTCGCTATCGTCGCCATTTCTCGCGCTCGCGATCACGATATTATCTTCCCCGATTAATTACCTCTCTCTTTCCAGGCATCGCCTGGGGTATTATTAGCGCAATTATTATTATCATAATTAGCCGGCGATCGCGTCGATCGCGTCGTTTCAACTTGCATGCATAATTTGCAGGGCGGATGGCGACTTTTCGAGGCCTGAAGCTTAATAATCCTCCGGAGATCCCGGCGGGCGCACAACGAAGTGAGGAGAAGTTAAAGTAATGTAGCGTATCCCAATCCCCTCCCCCCTATTTTCTATTCTGCATAATGTGTATAATTTAAAAAGATGACACACATCTTTTCTCTCTGAACAAGATTATTATTTAGCCGGAGTTGCCTGTTAACGTCGCGAGAGGAGCTTGAAATTTCATTTCGCTCAAATACACCGCGATCGAATTTAAAAGGACTCGAATACAAAATCAGAAGATCGATTGATATTCCATATCAATTTTTGTAACAGCTGCAGATCCGCACTTTTGGAAATAGGTAATATAAAATGGCCGATATAGAATGGGAGGGGGGGCTCGCTCGGTGAAGGGAGACGGGCGAAGCAGAGGACGGCGGAGAAGTGACTCCCACCAGGCGCGGGTAGGCCGCAACATCAAAGGGAACCGACTTCTCGTTCGCGAGGTGAAGAACCGGCCATCTCCGGGCCACACACGAATTGCTTTTATACACTTTACGTTCTGTACCACTGAAGTGTAATACCTTTTCGGCACGCCGCGCCGCGCCGCGTCGCGCCGCGTCTCGCGCCCGAGACGCACGCGGGATTACGCAAATCCCAGCAGCGGCCGAGCAGGGCGCGACGTGGCTTATAATACTTTCGGAATATCCTCCGTCTTTCACACCTCCTTTGCCTTTATTCTCTTATTTTCGCCTGGGACACGTCCTATCTGTCCACATATGCCGGAATCCTTTGAATTCGTGCCACTTACCGCCGTCGATGTTGCGCCGCGGAAAGTCAGGTCATCGCTATACGTCCTTATAGGAACACGCATGGATCGAATTAAAGGGATTAACGAGAATTTCTGAATGAAAGATGAATTACGATAGAAAGTCAATTCTGAAAATCTTGCGTTGCGAGATGATTTAAAATCTTCACGTCCTCTATGCATTATATAATATTTCTTATTTAACATCTTTTTCTGTTAACATTAATACTCCTTATAGATTTCTTTCTTATTACCTTTAATACATTTCTTTTCGTTTTCCTTATACAGAATAAATAATCCTGTTCCAGAATAAAAGGGAAAACACAAACAAGTCCGGGAAAGTCCAAACCGGTATGAGAATCCCCCCAAAAATTACCACGTAGATTCTTTCTTCACATACCTATATATAAATGAATGCAAGGATATATCCAAACAGAAAAGACTTTTCCGGATTAGACTAATTTATATGATTATCATGAGACCTTCAAATTATGATTTTGAAGCTTACAAAAGAAATGGCACGAGAAATACGATTTGAGGGTACATAACCTCATATTTAAGCGATATATAGGATATAGCAGAAATGTATATGTAACGTTTTTATACTTAATGGCTTATTTAATGTACGTAATGTTTTACTTAATGTATGTAAATATTTTCTTGATGTATGTAATATTTTAATTGGAATTAAAAATCTGTTTCATCGACATCGATTAAGTTCGGCTGTCTCTCGAGCATCGCCTTAAGTATTATATATAAGAAAGTTAATTACACAGTTTAATTTAAAAAATATAGGTATATTATACCACAATGTGCGCGCCAAAATTATCAAATCTTTAAGAGACACGGAAAGAGCGACTATACATATATTTCGAGAATTCAGATTCTCCAAATTTTACATTGAGAAGCTTCCAGAAATATCTTTCTCTTCTAAAATCACGCAGTTATATTAATTTATACAGCAGTTGAACCTCAGTGCAAACTTGGTAGATCAACAGCACGTTGATTTACAGCACAACGTTCGATCGTAAAGTAAAAGTTATAGCTGCGCTTTGAAGCTCTTTCCAAAAGCATTGATGCGATTTAACCTATAATGCGTTTTCGTGTAATCCTTTACATTTTTAATTCATCAATGAAAACAACGCAATTTGTTATAAATGTTATTGGAACAATTAAATTGCTTATCGTGATCGCGTTGCTGCAGACAAACTTCGAGCGATTAAAAAGTCAATCGACACTTCACGTTAATACTACTCAGCTGAAAATCACGCAGCCTCCAACTCGAGCACATCCTCTGCAAAAAAAGCACGTTAGTGCAGGAGCGGCGCCATGGCTCGTCCGTTCCGGCTTCTATCATTTATCTGCTGCGAGTATCAAGTCATCAACGACTATTCAGACACGTCCAACGACGAATCGCGCTCCACGGGCGTGACAAATCCGCGCGGGGGGCAACTTCATATATCCTTGCTGGTCGAATTTCAGGAGGTCGCACGACGCGCTGTAGGGCACGATCCCGAATGTCATCACGATCGACGAACAGTCGAGGGGACTGGGGGGTGGGGAGGGGGGAGAGGGAGGCCCACGAGGTGTGTCGAATTATACGAAACGGGGCGAACTAGGCGCGAGCGGGGGGAACGGAAAATTGATGGGACCGAGAGACACTCTCATAGAGCTCGATAGCTGTTCCCTTTCAAAAAGAGAGCTCTTGTATATACTTCTTTCATCAGGGAGGGGGGGGAGCGGGCGGGCGGGCGATGGCAAACCCTCGGTTTTCTCCCCTCCGTACCGAAATTAGGGGAAGATGGTTAGTGAAACTGATTTGAGTTAAATGAAGCCTAAATGGTACTCGAATTGACTGCTAAGAACCTTTTGTGCGCGAATGACATCGGGCGATGTTTTGTGAACCACCGTGAAGCTCCGATCAGCCGATATATGGCGCGACCGCTCGGGAGTTGCAATGGTTTCTTTTCGGCTTCAAAAAGTTGGAGGAGCAAAATCATTTATTTTAGAGAGAAAGATTATCTGATTTATAATATTAATGTTTTTTTCGCTGAAACATATAGAAAAAAATTCATTCCTTTTTACCGGTTAATTTCCTAAATTCTCACAGCATTTATATATCAATAATATATAAAAATATCAAGCTAGGTTGTTAAATTTTTCAGATTGGAAGGAATTAAGTTGACGCTTATAATGATGTAATACGATTTATTCTTTGTGATATCAAAAAACTTCGTTTTTGTTTTTTAAATACAGAAGATACGCGAGGGACCGCAAAACGGGTCGAGTTATCGAAATTTGCGGTTTTCCACGTGTCCGCCGTGGAATTTCCCAGACATCGATGCTTCTTCTCTCGCGCTGTCAGCCGCGGGGGCAAGGTGCAGTGCAATTAAATTCAAGTTCGAAGGTCAGGAACCGTTCCTGAGCGTGCGTGCAAGACACTATCGAGGTTAGATGTTTTCGACATGCACGGCAATGACAATAGGCGATTCGAATAGGCTGTAATAAACCCTTCTTTCATACCAGCCTGACATTATACCGAGCAAAAATAGACTCACGAGGCACTTGGAAGCAGCTCTAAAAGTTTCTTATCGGCCGAACCCGCGAAGTGTATATGCACGTTTGCTCGATTCTAACCATGACATTATCGCTACGATTGTACATAACAAATATGGCCGATGCGTAAAAAAAAAAAAAAAGGCATTCTCGTTGCGAGACGATAAACGTGTGTTTAACGATGCATAATCACTGGTGGCCGTCAACAATGTCGTTTTATGGCTTAAAGAAAAGGGCGAAGCTTCGGTTTTTCCAACACTTTCTGCAGATAAACTTTTTTTCGACATTGACGTCTACGAAGATAACAATACGCGATTCGTGGGATTGTATTTTTAAACTCTATTGTATTTAAAATTGATAGCCCGTTAAAAAAAAAAGTCTGATTGAATAATTTTGTTATCTGCAGTTTTTTTTAACTTTTAATACGCTACAAAAATAACTCGGTACATCAACATTCAGATGAAATCAGATTTGGTTGGAATTACTCGAGGTCGAGGAGTGAGTTTTGTATATTTAAGAAGAAATAAAATCGCATAGACTTTCACACATAGAACTATATTATATTTGATAAAGAAAAAAAAAGTATAGATTATTGAAGAGTTATATAATAATGTGCAAAAAGAAATGACAGTTTCGAACAACAATAATATAGTTCTGTTCCCCGACAACACTCGGGATGCACCGCGCTCTTCGAAGGATTCGAAGTCGACGATCGGCGATATACGCTTCTCCGATATGTTTATGGAAAATAATACATCGACTCGAAACGACGGTATGCCTCGGGCTGCGAATGGCGTTTGCGAGGTGCGTTTCGATACTAACCGCGGTTCACCGCGCGCTCGATGCACAGTTGCCGCACGACGTCATAAATTCCTTATGTATTTCCTGTCGCGGTTACCGGCGCATTTTCAGCCGAGGCAGTTGCAACCGAGCCAACATGGCGACGTGTATATGGTGATCCCGCTAATCGATCCGGAGACGCATATACATATAGGATATGCGAAATTGCCCTTTCAACGAAGGATATGCTCGTAAAGACGGGACGATAAATATTTTTTCTCAAAGACCGGCCGCCCGGCGTACGAAAGTCACTCTTGTATCGGAAAGCTGCATCAAGAGTAGCGCGACAGCTCCTTCCGCTACAGCGTTTAATTAACTGCACTATCATGAGATTATATGCGTATACGTGATCCGCAGCAAGCTGCATGCCTGATACTGTCGTAGATGAAATTATATCATCTATTCAATAAATTTTCTTTAATAAAGTTTTCTTCTCGATTCGGGAGATAGACGAATTAAAAAACTTCTAGCTTAAAAAGTTGTGTATTTATCTAATCTACACTCAAAGAAAAACGTGACAGTAACTACTAACTATATGTATAAAGGTGACAATTATACAATAAGTTATAGAACTCTGTTTTATAGTTGCAATATTAGCTACAAATATTTATTCAATTATGTAAGTTGATTCTACATATAAAACTTGTTTAGTTTTATTATAGTTATTAAAAATATAATAAAAAGGTACAAGGCTAATAAGAGACACATTCAAGATTAGTTAAAAGAACGCTAATAATGTATTGACATAATTAAATAGAAATATAAAAATATAATGATTAACACAAAAAAAATCGAACAATAATATATCATATAAAGCGTTGAATAATTATAGTTGTTATCTAATTATAGTTATTATCACTGTCTTTTTCTCGAAGTGCACATATATAGGGTTATATATATATCCTCGAAAGTCTAATAAACAGAAGCACTTCAGATAAACAAAAGCTTCCAGTTTTTATTTATATACGTTCGAGATATAATATTTATTATACTTTGTAGTTCACAGAATGACAAGATAAAGATATATTGAAAATATACAAGAACCTAAACCGGCGAGTCGAAAAAGCTGCTCTATATATCGTCGCTCTGCAAAACGTACACGTGCCGTAGAAGAAGCATTTCTCTCTTGATCGAATGAAAGTTTGCGAGAGATATATAGATAATTGTGAGTCCGCGAGTACTGCAGCCGTGAGTAACCGATCTCTCAACGAATCGAGACAGTTCGATCGTCGGAGAACGGAAATGGATTACCCCTGCCACCAACTCACCGCACCGCTCCGAAACCCCCTGAAACGACTTACCGGCCGGCGGATCTGTCGTACGCGGCCATATAGACATGATAAATAAATTATTGCCTGTGGTTTGTCGAGCTCTTCCTCTCGTGATGGCGTCCCTCTCTCTCTCTCTCTCTCTCACTCTCTCTCTCTCTCTCACACACACTCATCTCTCTCTCTCTCTCTCTCTCTTTCTCGCCACGAACGGAATAAGATATTCTATCATGGTGAGTTACATAAATCTCCTCATTGAATGGGCCTAATTATTGCCGGAGGGTCGCCGAGCTGAGGGGGGCAGATCGCTCGCTCTTCCGGGGACTTATTGTCAGCCTAGTTTAGGGCAGGTCCGCCGCGAAGGGCGTGGATATACCTTAAGGCCATCACAAATCCCTCTCGCCCCCTTTCCAATGTGCCCCCATCTTTCAATCGAGATGCTCGTAACGACGTGCGCTTTCTCGGCAACGACTGCCCAAGAAGAATTAAGTAGCTCTCGCGCACGCCCCTAATCGAGAATATTATCATGCTAATACGTCGCTGCGAGCGTCCTTGCGTAACGTGTATAATGATTTCTCGTGATCTTTTTCGACGCATATACGAGCGTATATAGACGTCAACATTGTATTCGGTGATCGAAGCAGCTTTCATATTTTTTATGTTCAGTCGGAAAAATTATGCTCGCGAATTATAGAATTATATCTTTGATATAATATGTATAGTAGAGCGACAAAAAAAGTTTTTTTAACCAAGCGATAAACTGCGCGACGTTATTCGTCGTCATCTTGATGTCAAAATAACAACGAATAACAGCAGTAAGTACAATAGTAATATATATTAAAAAACCAAAAAACTAACTCTGAATGTTAATTACATCTCATTAAATACCAAAACAATTTTAATCGGTTGGTGAACTGAAGACTACTCTAGCTATCGGCTGCCAGGAAGAATTTCTTCCAAAATGGAATTGTCCATGGAAAGATGCGTGGAGCCATTGTTGATTATATAACTATTATTATTATTATTATTTAGTTAATTATTATTTTTAATCTTTCTAGTAGACGTAATTAACAAAATCCACGTTTTTTTTTTTTTTATAAATATTCATTCTTAAAAAACGAAGTGTGCGGCCAAAAACTTTTTGCCAATCTATAATAAATTTCTTGGTAATAGATAAATATAAGAGAGTTAGTTGAATAGCGTGCACTTTTTATATATCGATAAACGTATAATTTATAATTAGATTTCGCTCGTTTTTTGCAATGCAAGGAAAAGCCGGTCTCGAGCGGTAATAAGATTCTTTTATAAAATAAATTTCTAATTTACAATGTCAATACAACATAAAAATAAATAATATAAAATATATAAAAAATATAAAATAATATAAATATAATATCGAATGTTATTCGGAACTCTCTCACGTGGGTCCTTCTTTAGCGATTCTTATCGATGTTATTGTGATGATAATTTAATCTATGATCAGAGATGATGGAGAGTCTGGAGGAAGTCTGCTTTATATTATTTCAATGTTCATTTATACGGTCTTAAAAGTTGTCTTTTTGTTTTTATCACATAAGATGCAGTACAATCTTGACAATTGATTTGATAGACGACATTCTGGCTTTAGAAATTTAAGTTAAGTTTGTCTTTGTGTACTTTAATAAAGGAACTTATTAATATATTTAAAATTTTTTAGCCAATTATGAAGACTGATTTGTTAAAAAAAGAAATAATAGAATATGATACTTTGGGTATATAAGGTACCACAAAAAATTTTTTATCATACTTATTTCTACTATAAGAATCGAAGGGAAGGACTCGTGAGTTCCGAGAAACGTTCGTTATTACTTTTATATTATTTTATATTTTTTATTTTGATGTACTAACATTGTAAACTAAAAATTTATTTTCCAAAAAAATCTTATTACCGCTCGATTTAAACCGTTATTCCTTTATATATTTTATACGTTTAAAATGTAGTACTATTGCACGCAAAAAAACGCACATAGGACGCGCACACGTTTCATATTGTTGTTATTTACGATAAAAATGCCCAGCCAAATTTGCTTCTATTCAGATAACACAAGAAACAATAACTGTAGCCAGTCTATCGCGATTGCGACAAAATGGCAACGCAGCGGTATGTAAAATCGCGACGGGATTCGTGCTTATAGGTATGGGAATGACGAAACCTCCCGGTCAGAGTGTCACGAATCGATCGGATTCAGAGGTACGCTCGCAAATAAACGCCTCCGGAGGGCCGAAGGAGGCATCGCCATCGTCATCGCCGTCGTCGTCCGTTCGTGCGCCACGATAGAAGGGCATCGAGCGTTCGCTTCGTCTGCTCCCGATGATGGGTCGTCGAGCCCACCCATAGATATTGCCCGAAGTAGGCAAGCATGTCTAATGCGTTCATCGAGCACGTCTATAGACGGGACGAGTCGCGCTCTATAGGGAAAAGCGACCAGCGAAAGCGTACTTAAAGGCTCGCATGGTTTAGGGATTTACATGTCATGAGTCCTGGCGATTTGTCGCGCACAGGTCAACTCGTGTATACGAGAGCACAAAAACCAGAGAAAATCGGTGCAGAAAAGCTCCTCGAGTCGTCGATAGACTCGTCGGACTCGGTGACGTGAAAGAGTCTTGATTGCTATTTGAATAACAGATTGATGGCTCAGCCATTCATACGTTTTGCGTCTGTTAAAACGCGAACGACTTCGGCTTTGAAGCCGATTTTCATTATGACGAAATATTAAAATATTAAAAGTTTTCATTTCAATAATAAGATAGATATATATAACGAAATACTTCTTTTTTTTTTTTCAAACAAAATAGTCCCTATTGTCGCGCAAATGTGAATAAAAAGTATTTTGTCTGAACGAGACACGTAATATATTTTTGGGTATCGAACTTTTTACGATGTATTTCAAAATTAAACTTTTGTAAACGGGGAAAACTGATGCTATTGATCCTGTGTGTTACCAGCAGATGGAATTTTGCAGTATCTCTGTGATGAGGGTGACATTCAATTTGTCACCTCCCTAGCTCTTCTTCCATCAGACGTTCTTAAGCTATATCGAATCACTTCCGAACGATAAAGCACACAACCCGTTCTTGTCCTTCCTCGCGCTGCCAGCGCGGTAAGAAATCTAGACTATATAGGTTTCATCCTTCCAATTAAGTGACGTTAGTATTTATTATACTCAACGTTAAAACCACAATAGAAGCAAAATTAGATATATGAAAAATATTAGGAGTACAAATTAGTTCGGTCCGTTTTCCAAAAGATGATCGCCTCCAAAGACGAGTCATTTTTTCGAGATGGAATTCGAAAATTGCCCGAGAGATGGGAAAAAGTAGTAGCCATCTAATAGTTCATTCATTTTGTTTTGAAATAAATGCATTTTTGAACACAAAAAACAAACCGAACTAATTCGTACACTTAATAAATAAATTGATAGATAGGTATTATCAGTGCAATGATTTTAGCGCAAAATTAAAACGTTTGCAGTCAACTTGTTAGTAATTTGCAATTGTTTGCAAATTATATCTTATCGCCTTTTATGAATATATTATCTATATACACTAATAATCGCGGAGGTTCATATTTGTTATTGGAAAAAATATATCCATATATATTAGTTTACTTTACAAAGAATATTTCCATAGAAATTTATACTACTATCAAACAATATGGATGTAGAAAGTTGTAGCAATTAATAATCAATGTTAAAATTAAAATTTGTATCATAATTTTTCAAATATAAATTACGTAAAAAGAACAAATATTCAATTAAGTCATAATATTAAATTTAAAATCTCACAGAAGACTGTACGTGTAAAAAAATAATCAATTATATTTTATATCCAGTCGAAATTAAATTATGTGAGAATAATAATTGCTGTCTATATACGATTTTGAAAACTACACAATGATCATCATTATATGCCGGATTTTGCAAAGAAGAAGTTAAAGAATTATTTGCGGCGACTCTTTAGACGATGAAACTTATTAGCAAACTTACAAAAATATCAGCTTGCACACAAATAAGCTATAAGTCCAGGACTTATACGGAGAAATAGAGAAAAGAGTCCGGCTACTTTTGCTCATAATTCACGCGAGGTGTTATTTCGTTGAGTTTGCGGTTCTAAGTAAATCTTTTGTACGGGAACGCTGATCGGGGATCTCTCTCACGACGTATTGTTTCCCATTCGACTCACAGTCGTGCCGCAGCCATCTTCGCTCTACGAGGGTCGCGTGCCTAATAAGTGATGCTTTGGAGCACCGTCACCTTCGCGGAGGTTAACAAAGCCAAATCGTTTGTTCGATTGGTCGCGGCCACTCAGCCGTATTGTTCGGCCGTTCAAAGGCCGCTGGTCATCCGCAGGTATTTACCTCGACAGCCAGAAAAGCTACGATCGCTCGCTTCGACTATCATTTTCTAGCAAATTTGAGCAACACGGGGCCTCTATTACGTCGGCGTATCCACTTATAGTTGGGAAAATTAAGTATCGAAACGTTTCGGTGCGCAGATCCGAAAATAATTTTTCGTTGGAGCGTCAAAATAATTAGGTAGGTTATACATAAGAAATTCAGGCATGACGAGCAAAAAATTTTGACATTCCAGCAACCAATTGGAGCGTTTTGTATATTTATTTTGATATTCATTTAACAAAATCAGATTTGAATCTAACTACATTTTTAGATACTTGAACAAAACCGTGTTGAGAATAAAAAGCAATATGTTAGATACGTAACGACTCTTCTATAAGAAATAGAATTTCTAGTAAACTCGACAATTCAACAAAATAAAACATTTTGGTTGTAACTTTTACTGTATACAAAGTGCATTAACATTCCTTCTTGTCCGTAAAACATTATTAAAATAAAAAATAAACCGAACGGAAATATTACACAGCTCGATTTCGTGAAGATGAAAACGAACTAACGTCTCTTTAAAGATTATAAAAGTACGAAAAACTGTACAAATTTCGCGATTAAAATCAACTGCAAACACAGAGTCTCTGTCACGTATTCGTCTCTTCGCGCGAGAGAGGGGGGGGGGGCGACGAAAAGCCCGAGACGCGTTTCGCGAGAGAGAGAGAGCGTGAAAATTTCGGTGCTTTATATCGTATCGCCGGGCGCGCGCGTTCGGCTCGCTCGAGCGAGCGAGCGAGCGAGCGAGCGGCGGGCGGTGGAAGGGAGGCGAAAATCCCTCGCGAGATATATAAATCGATTTACGGGGCGAGCGTCAAAGGGCCGCCCGACCAATCGGCTGGCGGACGAGGCGGTGCTCCCGAGAGCGAAACGCGCCGCTCCTCGAGAGGGAACGCGTTTCGCCGTGAGCGCGCGACAGGGAGGGTAGAAGAAGCCGGGTTCACGAAGTGGGGCTAGCACGGCGGGCATGGGCGAACCGGCCGGCGGGTCGCGCTGGTGGGATCGGCGAGACTGAGTGCAGCGGGGATCCCCCGCACGCACACCCGCACGTTGCACCGTACGCGAAAGGTGGGAGGGGAGGGGCGGGGGGCCGGCCGCCCATGAGCCGCGGCTCTTCCTCCGTTCTCCACCGTGACCTGTCCCGAACTCTCGTCAATTACGGCTAAATACACGCGTATCGCGTCTAATATGGAGGACACGCAGGAGGCGACGACGCGACGGAGACTTGCCGTCTAGCCCGAGCGATCGAACTGTATACGCGAGCACTCTTTGGTTAACGTAACTCCTTCGATGGGGTATATAGGGTTGCGTCACCGCGCGCGGCTCTTCGCGTCGTTAGCGCGGGGTCAACTTGAACGTTCCTTCTCCGCGCTCTACACGCGGAGAAAAATATCATCGCAAATGTACGCATACCGTTCTTTTTTTACGAATGTAAATATCTAGACGGACCGCGGTGACTTCAGGTAGCACACCGAGACGAATTAGTGCTGTTTAGACAGGATACATTTCTACTTAGCACGTTTGACTGTCGCTCGCGCCTCGGTATCGGGAGGACTGTGTTGTTTTACAGACGTATGTTATACATTGGAGAAATCATCCGAACACTTTTGAGAAGCTTCTTTAAAATCTATTTCTGCGTGATGCCGATTTATGTCTTATCTGAACAACCCTAAAGCCTGCGTCACTCTACTGTGGACGCGGATCGGATTGAGATTGCGGATCGCGCATCGGAATTCAACCAATCAGGACAAAGCTGCTTTGTTCTGATTGGCCGAATGTCGAATGCGCGATCCGCAATCTCAATCCGATCCGCGTCCACAATCCGTAGTGTGACACGGGCTTAAATATCGTAACATTTTTTATAAACCGTGCTCTACTTCATATTAATAACCTGTCTATTCTGATGAGATTCTAAAGACACCGCAAAAATCAATGTAAATATCTATACTATACGCAGTTGCATTTTCAGCAAATTTTCGTGGTATTTATTTGACTATAATACACAATATATTAATGCAAAGTATATTTGCACAGATCAGCTTTCTAATTAAAAGCTATTAAAAAAAATAAATGACAAATCGCCATGCGAAGCGTGGGAAATATTGGAATTATCTCGAGATGGCGTCTCACATAATTCTTCCTCGATTTATCTGACATTTACTAATCAGATGCATCGAAACGTAGTGCCTATCGCTGCACGCATATGCGAGTCTGACGGAATTGGTTTGAAAAGCGGGTAGATTCGCGTCCCGATTTCAATAACGCGGCGCGGAGGTGGCCTTTTGACATTCTGACAAATGTCACGTGTTCACGGGAGAAAGTCATTTCACAAAGGGCTCATAAACTCAACGCGATAGCTAATAATACTGCACGCGATTAACTCTGCGAGTTAATACAATGTGTCATTATGCTGTTCTCTGGTGTTTAAAAAAAAACACTACTTACTATAAATGTCTGCGCGCTGCATCTGGTATATAGAAAGAAAACGAGAACAACGGCGGAATCGCAAAAATTTTACGAGTGTTACGAGAAATTTTCAATGCGAATGTCGCACGTTAGAATGTTACACATATAAATATAAAATGTACACTGTAAAAAATAAAATGGTAATTTTAACTCAAAGACAGTTGATTTTCTGAGACATGCAAAAATGTTAAAATTAACATTTTTGTGTTAATTTTAACATTTTACAATGTAATGACGAGTGTATTATTGGGGGTACAAATTAGTTCGGTCCGTTTTCCAAAAGATGATCGCCTCCAAAAACGAGTCATTTTTGTCGAGATGGAATTCGAAAATTGCCCGAGAGATGGGAAAAAGTAGTAGCCATTTCATAGTTCATTCATTTTTTATTTGAAATAAATGCATTTTTGAACACAAAAACGGACCGAATACACTTAATTTACAATTTATAATGTTAGCATCTAATGTGCTACTGATGATGTAAAACGATGCCTATACTCGCACGTTGTCGCAGAAAGGAAGAAGGAAGACGTCCGCTATTCTGCAAATCAATTTGAAGACAAAAGCATCGCGAACGCGATCGTCTCGTTACACACGTTAATATAAAAGGTGTAGGTCGTGTTATTTTTTTTTTATCGGTTCGAGAGACTGCATACCAACGGACGCGGCGCGTGAAAAAGAAGGAATTATCAATTAAAGGCCGGTCTTTCTTACTTTGTAAAAAATGTCTTAATGTAATCGGCGTTCGCGTGTGGCCCGATCGAGGACGGACGAAACCGGCGGCGGCGGCGGCCGCTGGAAGCAATCAAGCGGGACGCGAGGGAAAGAAACGAGGGCGGAGGGGACAGAAAGGGAGGAGACGGGGACACACAGGCGTAAACTTTTTCGGGAAAAAATGCTCATTGATGGATAGTTTATCGCATATCCCTGTCCCGCCGATGATTCCTTCCCTAAATC
The DNA here is from genome assembly GCF_001594065.2 of Cyphomyrmex costatus. Lineage (NCBI taxonomy): Eukaryota > Metazoa > Arthropoda > Insecta > Hymenoptera > Formicidae > Cyphomyrmex > Cyphomyrmex costatus. The sequence continues at coordinate 1,713,527 of NW_017276833.1, read as the reverse complement.
CTCCCTTCCCTTCCTCCCCCGCGTCCCCTTAGTCTCACACGCACGCGCACACGCACACACACACGCACGTGTATCGTCTCACTCCTCTTTTACTGCACGAGGGTTCCCCCTCCAAGCGACCTGGACAACAGAGCCTACCTAAATATCGGGGGATCATGCTAAACGGCGGCAGATCAAAGGGACCGACAGAATCCGGTGGCGAGCTATCATAATAATTAGGCTCGCTCGCGCCTCTTTGTATCGGGATAGAAAAGCCGACGTGGAAGGCCGTGGAGAAGAAGAAGAAGAAGTAGAGGCGAGGACGCAGAAGAAGAGGAAGAAAAAGGGCTGCGGACGGTCCGAACTGCAGGCCGAGTGTAGAGAGAGAGAGAGAGAGAGAGAGCGGCCGGCCGGCACTCGGCTCCTGCCTGCGCTAAATTGAACTTAAGGGGGACTCTAAAAAGATTTTACTGATTTTGGTGAACGGCGCGAGAGATCGACAGGTATAATACCTATATATGTATATACCGGTCCGCCGACTCGAGTTTCGCAAAGCGGCGCGCCGGTCGGATTTTGATTCAATAAATGTTCCTCTACGATTCTTTAATTGCCGGAGCGGCATCGCGTGATGTCGTGTATTATAGAAAATTAAATACAGGGTGTCCGTGAAACAAATAGGCACTTTGGGCGAGCGTGCGCGGCGTTCTCGCTGATTTGTTTCGAGTTCATCCTTCGTAGCGGAAGACCGCAATTGTTTCCCGTATTACTGACGAGTGATTGACAACCAATATTATTATTACGCCTGTTTCCGAAGAATAAAAGAGAGTCTCATTTTTCATACGTCATACTAATAGATAGTTCGTGTTTTAGACAAGTTACAATGTGAGAAGCTCGGTCATTGGGATGCTTAATGTCCAAAATTAGGCCGCAATCGGTCTCCAATTGGGAGAAAGAATGTTTTGATCGACGGCTCGCAAAATGACACACGACGGAGTTTTATGTATATCTATTCAGATCGACAGAATCCAATTCAATAGAAAAAATTCATACATCGTTAACAAAGTGTAAATAAAAGACGAGGCTTAAGATTAAAGTAAAAAGGTATGAAAAAATTATTCGATAATAATCCCCTTTTCTCGCTTTCCTCTCACAGATATTCTCCTTCGATCGTATACAGAATTCTTGACAGATGATATTTACTTCTCTCAGTTTCCTCCTCTCGTTATTAATTTATCAGTATCGCGAAGACACTGTTACGCAAGTCACATCAATCCTATATATACAATATGCGACGTGATTGCCTCCGAGTACTCCGACACGATTGTTCCTCATTATAGGTATATACACGTCGCATTTACGCGGTATGTATTTTTCAGTTATGCTACTTACGTTGGAAATAACGACTATTAATCCGCATAGCAATCTAGATAGGCATGATGTCGATAGGATCGGATTACACGTTGCATTACTCGTCGCGCGCGATTTAGTATCGTCGTGTACCGCTAAGCACGATAAATTGGTTGACGCGATTTATTACAATTATCCGGTGCGCGCGCATTACGGGCTCGCGGAATCCGCTTCTGTGAAAATTTCGAAGGCACGCGAAAGCGGCTCGTCTCTCGGTGAAAGCAAATTGTTTCTCGGTATTATATAAATTTCACATTTGCATCACAAATATCGGCAGGTAATATCAATTTACGACGTATAGAAATGCGACAGAGAAATATCGCGTTGGCGTATACATATATACGATCGAAGTACAGGTATATATCTATGTAACGTAAGATGAATTTTCACGCAATTATTTTTGCTGTACGTTTCTTTTACATAACACGCGGCAATTAACTTTCGTCTGCAAGTAATTATAATAAGTGAACATTTTTCATATCTTGTCCTGCTAATATCGAGCAGGAAGATTAAAATTATGTATATTTCGAATTATATTGCTATTTGCAGTTTTTATTCTCTATAAGGCGTAAATAAAATTCGATTATAAAACCAATGGTTGCCGTTCGAAAGATCATTTAATTTCCTTCATTTTTTTCGCTTCAGACTATTTTGACGTATCTCTTACTTGGGTCGAACTGTATAAATGGAAAATGCATTTTCCGGTCCGATTTGGAACTCATAGTTTTTTTTTTTTTTATGGACTTTTAGATAGAATTTTAAAATATTTTAATTAACTTTTGTTAGTATTGAGGAAAAACGAGCAATTTGAGACTCGAAGATAAAAATACAGTTTATATTATTAGAATTAAAATCAATAAAAAGTTCCATCCACCTGAGTCTGATGACACACGACATTTTATTGATTTATAGTGTTTCTTACATCAATCTGGTCGATCGATCACCAGTACTACAATCTACAAGTTGTGGCGAAGCTTCTTTCTCCGATGAATCAACTGGCTTACTCGTCTTTTTAGTGTTTTTTGTATACATAGATCCGATTTGGACACGGATTCTTTCGAACGATTGGAACAAATTTTATAATAAGCCGCAAAGGTAATCACAAAACTCTTGATATTTTTGAATTCTACACTCTTTGATTATCTTAAATCAATTACCGTTCAAATTTTTAACATTCTTCAAATAATGATTTACAAGGATTTTCTTTTTTTGAAAACATTTTCTCATGACAGCCAAAAATACATACCATATTTGCGTCTATTCTTTGAACGTTATGACGGAGTACTGCCAAACTGCAGTTACTTGTTCAGTGTCTTATAAGGACTTTGCATTATAAATAGCACGCAAATCTTCTTAACCGTATTTATTTAAATTAAAACGGTCCGATTTAGGACATTCTCCCCTATAATTTAATGACGATCAATACTGTACTTAAATAATCACTTTTATTAATTTTTTTTATAAAATTGAAATAATTAAATATAATATGATTTATGATGTTCTTTCAATCTTTATCGATGGAAATCGAAGAACATAAAAATATACTCGAGACACAACATGCACGTATACATATAACGACCCGTCGGATGCGTTCGAGGTGGAGCAATTTCTATATCGGCTAAAACCGCGAACATGTGGAAAGAACAAAAATGACAAGGGCCATAGAATTCAGTGGTCTTCGCGATTCTATTCTCTTTAAATTAAACCTATTCAGTAGGAACGTACACGCTCGCGTTTTCTTTATTTGTCAATTCGTACAAAAGATCGATGACAACAATGAGTTACGGTCTGGATTGTTTGGAATTGCTGTATAAGTTTGCCCACAAATTGCAACATCCACTCTAATATGCAATAAAATAAAATAAAAATATTCTTATTTGACAATAAATTAATAATTCAAAATATTATGAATTACTACAATGATTATTTCAACTTGTACAAATTTTGTAAATTATAGGTAAAACTAAATAATTATTCTTAATCGCAAGATAATGGAAGATCTCTTTCTATATCTCTATTTACACTTTGCACACACAAATTACTTATTTATTTATTTATTTAACGTTTCACTAGGTATTTTCATTACAGGTATTTTCTTACAAGAAACAATTAAGATAGTTGATGAAAAAAAAATATCACGGAATTTTTTTTATTTGCCTTACGTGCAATAGTTTTCAACCCTTGCAATTCAATAATAACATTTATAATAGAGAGGTAATATATGTATGTATATCGAGCAATGCCAACGAAGATTGCCGCAATTATTATACATAGCTAAATCGATCCTCAAATCGGACTGTAGATATATATAATAATCTGTATACAATAGATGCGATATTCTTTTATCGCGGACCTTACACGATCAATAATATATACTGATCAAAGTAATATTAAATTAGTACTGATAATACACATCACTCTAATCTTATCCAATCAATATTATTAACATTATTTCTGCTCAGTTTTATGTACATTATAAACATTAAGCCGTAATCACCCTAGCAATTGAGCGATTGCGATTGACGATTGAGGATTACTTTTCAACCAATCAGAGCAAAGCAGTCACCGATTGCTTTGTTCCGATTGGTTGAGAAGTAATCCTCAATCACAATCGCGCAATCGCTAGGGTAATTACGGCTTTACACGGTCAATAATTTGTATCAATACCAATGTAAATATTGACAATATTATTATATGGTGATCCGGATTTCTTGATTCTCGAACGTCGCAGTATCGCTGTGATAGAGGATGTGATGCTCGAGACTGAAGAAATTCAGCTCACACACACACACACACACATATCAATCCAGAGTACTTATTGGTATTGACAGTATTATTAAATATGTAGGTCTCTATAACGGCTATAAACGTTATAAAATACTCTAGCAATCGTTTACAGCTTACGGCAAAAAATCTATCATCAAGGTGTAACTCCCGCTTGGTGGATTAACGTTACGGTCTTCGAGAATCTGTCGCGACATTTTACGCACGAGAGACGGAATTTCTCTTTTCTATACGCGTGTCGAAAAAGACGATAATCTAATTTTAACATTTGTGGATCGTAGAATATATTATTATTTTTGTATACTACACACACACACACACACACACACACACACACACACACACACACACACACACACACACACACAGTCCAATATAATTCACGTTTACATCTCACCAGCGAGAGCGAGGCGATAACTTTGTCGCTTCGCGAGGCAGGTATAATTTACACGTCGGCATTGCCGGCTTAACTCATCTGCGAGGCCTCGCGCAAATACGCATTTAAAAAGAAAAACCGAAAATATATATCTTTATCGTTATTTATGTCGCGCGTATTTATATTTTATACTGAAATAGCCGTGCGATAATGCAGGCAAGTAGAAAGACGCGGATAATAATAGAGGAAGTAACTGACAAACGCAAATTATAGAGATGTTACGCGCGCGCGCATAATGTATAATGCATAATACTACGGAAGACCCAAGTCCTGGGTCGGTTCCTCGTGCGGAATATATCGCGCGCTATCAGACGTCTCTCTCTCTCTCTCTCTCTCTCTCCCGCAAAGTCGTCCGTCCCGCGTGATCGAGACGCGCGGCCGTTAACATCCCGCCCGATAATCCGTTCCCAAGAGCCGCTCGCGGCGGAGGCCGAAATCCACGGCACCCCGGGTGGGACGAAATCACGGTGGGCCCTCGTTAGTCGCCCTCCGCGTCGTGGAGGGTCAGTCCCCCACGTCATTCTCGAGCGAAAGAACGCGCACCTTTCGAGGCGGAGAGAAAGAGAGAGAGAGATAGAGAGAGAGAGAGAGAGAGAGAGAGAGAGAGAGAGAGAGAGAGAGAGAGAGAGAGAGAGGAGCGCAAGATAGGAGCTACTTCAGGATAGAATAAAGAGGGAGAGAGGAAGGAGCAGAGGGGTGAAAGGAAGGAAGGACGGTCGCGCCCGCCGCGACGCTGCGGGATGTTAAGTACGTCTCGTAAAAATTCCATCCCGTGGCAGCGGCGACGACGGCGGCGGCGGCGGCGGCGGCGTCGTCGTCATTTTGCCGTGCCTGGGCTACGTTGGGTTATACACCGTGGGCGGGGTCCGACGTCGCCCGGCCCACGGTACCGCCAAAGGGGCGCGTTCTCGTGACGGAGGTGGTACCCGGTGCCGTGGCAGCGGCTTCGAAGCGTGTTGCCGGATTCGAACCGCTCCACCGTCCTTCTACGCGTGCGCCAAGCCGGTCGCGAGGTAAGCGCCTGCCCCAACACCGGGCGTTGGGGGATCCCCGTCCACCGTACCATTTCGCGTCACCGGCTTCGACTGGCCTGAGAGGAGGCACACCCGGCTGCCTCCTTAGCGTCGAAACTCGTTAAACGTCCACGTATATTGACGTTTCGCGCGCGTATCTCGCTCGCTGCGGATATCCTATAGTGAAGCACGGTTATCTCTCTCTCTCCTCTCTTCTCTCTCTCTCTCTCTCTCTTTTTCTCTCTCTCTTTCTCTCTCTCTCTCTCTCTCTCTCTCTCTCTCTATTTCTGTGTGCTGGTGTTCAGTGAGGATAGCGAAGAGGAGACTGAGATCTGTTGTCGAGTTTCTGCTCTCGGCAGAAACAGGTTGTCGTTTGAGGACATACGTGGACGAGAACGGAAAGAGCCCCAGCTCCAGAGAGCGCCGTTCGCTATGAAGCTCCGGTATCATAAATTGGTGTTGAGTTTCGAACGGACGACGACGGTGGCAGTGCGCTAGAGTGGAAAGAAGACCGCGAGCGGACGTTTTTCATGGAACGATTGACATTTGGCGAGAGCCATTGCGGTGCTCGAGAGAGATGTCCCGACGAGAGATAGGAGACGGACCCGGAAGGCAAATGACGTGACTCGTGCGACGACGGAGCACGATGACGGAGAATGCGAGCGCGTTGACAGCAGGCCATCACCGATAGCGATTAGTACGATTGGTTTCGAGCCATAGTGGTAGCTCTCTCCGCGGAGATCGGCTAGGACTTGAACATGTTAGGCCGCGGCGAATGAGACTGTGCGTGGTGAACCCGTGAACAGTTTTAGGACGTTAAAGTGCGTTATCGTAAAAGAATGCGCGGCGCTTGAAGGGATGAACGCTTGCCGTGGCCTCGCTTAACGACTGGCTGTCGAAAGCCACCAGGCGAGTGTCTCGAGCTTACTTACAGTTCAGCTCCTTTTCTACATATATCCGCGCGCGCGGCATGTGTACCACGGAGATGACGGAATCGTACACGATGTCGCCGTCGACAACCGCGGTATCTTCCAGCGTCGTGACGCCCGGCTCGTCCGCGCACCGACGGACGTCGTGCAGAGGCTCACCGGCTCGGGGGGACGTCCAAGACGACGAGGACGAGATTTCCGTAGGCTGTCCGAGTCCGCTGCCGCTGGTGGTAGCGACGCCCAATACGGAAGACGAGTTGGCCTCCTCCAGGGAGGATTACGCGGACCGTCTGAGCCCTACCAGGAGAACCTATCCGCGGGACTCGATGACGGAGGACGACGAGGAGAGAGATTACTCCCGCAACGGAGAATACAGGATGTCGAACGGCAGAACGAGCAGCAGGACTCGCGAGAGCGGCGATTCGGTCACGACTCTCAGAGACGACGAGGAGGACGAGGAGGAGGAGGACGAGGTGGACAGTAGGACCGGTAGCAACGGAGCGGCGGCCGCTGCTACCACGGACGATTACTTCAAGCCGCTGAAACGCCTGAAGATGGTGCCGATGCAGCATTCGGACGAGGAGGACGAGAGGGAACGGGAATCCAATGACCGGGGTGTTAAGTCTTTCAGTATCCTCGATATTCTGTCGCATCGACCGAAGGCGAAGATCGTCCGTCCTTGGGACACGACGGATTCCGGCCTCGGCCATCAGCACCGTCACCATTTACAGCAGCAGCAGCAGCAGCATCATCATCATCAGCAGCAGCAACAGCAACAGCAGCACCATCACCACCATTTGCACCACCATCATCACAGTAGTCATCCGAGTCACGCGACCGGGCCTCGGGACCTCTCACTGATGGGTATGTCACTCGCGTCCATGTCCGGCTCCATCAGCGAGCCGCCCCTCAGCAGCTCCTCATCGTCCGGAAGGAGCTCCGTGTCGGATTCCGGTAGCCCGGACCCCCTCGCCCATCATCACCATCATCATCATCATCATCACGCCGCGCTTCATCACGCGGGCATTCATCCCGGCCTGCATCACCCGGCGCTCCAGCAGTCCCAGCAGCAGCAGCAGCTCAAGAGGAAAATGCCGCAGCAGCACGGATCCCACGCTGGCCAAAACGGCAAGAGAACTACTGGCCAGGGCAGTCCCTTGGACGCACTCTTCCAAATGACCAGCAAAACCTTCGACGCGGGCGAACACAGTCAAGGTAAAACCTTCACACAGATCTTCACATCTCTTTTGTTCGTGCTCGAATTTGTAGTAATTAATATACTATATTATTCATGCACATGTGGGATTACATTTATGATTACAAATTACAAGAGTAGTTTGAGGAAAATTAATTTATCACGATAATTCTCGAAACGTGGAAGCAACAAATCTTTCTATAGAAATGAATTTTGTTTTCTACAATGAAATCTGTGTAACATGTTTTACGATTTGTTTAATTATTAATAAACAGTTTTGTAAAATCAACTGTTATTTAAGAGAATGGCTTAATACTCTAATTATATTTTATCTACTCACAATGTGGATAAAATAAGCCTTGTGTGAAAAAGATGTATAGAATACTTTCTCTGTTTGTATATTTTATCCTTCGTGTCTTAGTAAAAATAATTGGTTAATGATTGATTGATGATAACGTATACGAAATTGTTTGAAAATTGATTATTCTATCAGACATGATTAGATTAAATGAAGAATCAGAGAGAGAGAGAGAGAGAGAGAGAGAGAGAAAGAGAGAGTTCCAGTAATGATACTTATTATTTATCTGAATCGCTGATCTTCCCATTAAGTAATTCTCGCTCGGCAAAATACTGTTCTTAACACAGCACTTATATATATACATATGTTGGGCACACTATATATTTGCAAAGTTTTTACGCGGTACGCTGTGTGTTTTACTTTGCGCGAATACAAGACGTTCATGGATTCAAGTCGAGCGACGGGAACATCACATCTAACTAAAATATACTTGCTAAAATAGTTTTGATCGAACAATCTTATATTTTATTTTTTTTCGTCTGCGCCTTTAATTGCGACGTGTAATTTCAACGTTCACGGCGATTTCTGGTAACATCAATCTCTCGTGAAAAAAAAAAATATCCAACCGTGATATAATGAGCTGTACGAAAGAAATGCAAATCGTTTGACGATGAGTTTCGGATGTTCGACCGTGCAATTTTCAGATCGCTTAAAATATACCACCGTTACGTCGCGTTTAGATCCCCGCGAAACGAGAACGTGGAAGCGTGTACACGAAGCGTGTCTGTTGACACGCTTGCAAAACCTATCGCTTCGTAATCGGTTAAGTATCGGTGATGAATACGAGTTTTAATTTTGATTGATGCACTTCGAGAGAGTCACGAAGCGATCCGGCCGCGCGCTCGACTCTCTTTCCGAAGTAGCGCTTCGTTTTACTCCTTTTATAGTCCCTGTAACCTGACATACGGAACGCGTGTTTCGAATTTCGTGGCGCATTAGGTGTGGCAGGTGCCAAAAATACGAGTCAGCGAACGCTAATCTAAGCTCGCTCGCTCGAATACGAAGGATCCGCGATCTTTTCGGAACGATGCGCGCCGCATCGTAAGTGACGGGTCATTTACGAGTATCTTAATATATTATGCCCGTATCGCACTAGCGATTGGAGATTGCGTCTGCGTTCGCGTTTGCGTCTTTTAACCAATCAAAAAGAAGCTGCTGGCCTCGTCTGATTGAAAGATGCAATCGCGAACGTCGCTAGTGTGATACGGGCATTAGACGTGCAGACCAACATTTCAATAAACCAATCATTGAATATATTAACACGACAGACGTAAGAGGTGGCAAAAAAAAGATTACGAAGAATACATGAATGCACAATTGAAAGAAAAAAGTATTACGATGACAAAACATGATTCCTGGTATTAAACGGCGCAATTTAATAATCGAATGTAAATTGCAAATTGTATTGTAATTTGCGACAACACGATACGCGATAGAAGCTACTTTCAACATTATATTTAACATAGTATCATATCTATCGATATCTGTGTGGCATCTGATTAATGATATATTATACTTAGTGTGTTCTTAAAATTCACATCATTTCATTTAGTTATATCTTCAATCGCGCTAATTCAACAATATATATGTAAACGGGACGCGCGAGTTAATTGATTCGATCAATATTTAGCGTTGATTTAGCACGTTAATAATAACGAGGGATAACGAACGACGAATTTACGTTTTCGTTTCACGCAAATGTCTCGACAAATAATAACCGACATACAAAAAAGTAGACACCTTCGCGTCCGTTGTTTTTCGCATGACGGAAAGTGTCGGTCGAGATCGCGGTGTTAAAGACCTGAATCGACGTGTTATGACGATCTTTAACTTTCTATATTGATTCCTCACTCGTGGATCACGCATCTGCGATGTCCCGAAGCGACATGTGAGAGATTACCACGCGGCGAACAGCCGTTTCTTCCGTTCTGCCCGGCGCGTGACACACCTCTTCGTAACGTCAATAATAATGGCTTGTATAAGCAGCGACCGGAAATATTTTGTAATTACCCGCAATATTTTTCGCACTGTTCTCACCAAACGGGAGCCAACCAGTTATTTCATTACGTCACGTGTTTGATATAATCTGCAAAGCCATTAGAATTTGCAGAAACTCACGAATCTGTCCATCTTCTACTTTGTATTGTGATCTTCTTTGTGTGTCGAGATAGGAATTTTAGGAAACAATAAAATAACATTTCTTACAATATTTTGAACATACTTATTAGCATCGGTAATTTCAAATTGCTTGTTCCAATTTAATGTACGTGTGTTATTATTAGAGGAAAGCCCCCTATTATATGAGATAAGCGCCTAATATGAGATAGCGGCGTTTCTGCTAAACTAATAAATGCTATCTGTTGATTCTATCATGAAATTATTGCTCTTGGATTGAAAACTGTTTAGTGAAAAATTCATTGTTATAGATCATGCCTACAGTAATTGTAAAATAAAATTTTAGAATTTGAATGTTTTTTCAAATTTCATTGAAATAAGCCTTTAATCTTTGTTCGTTATTTAATAAGTAATTATTTGGCAATAAATTCTTCATGTAGTAATAGAGTAAGATCGTACTGATAGAAAAATACGGAATATGTTGAATCGTTTAATTAAAGAAGTTAGATTTGATGATCGTAAAACTGTAAGACGCGATACTCGTAATATGAGATACCCAGGATATTTCTAATATGAAATAATCTATACTTCTGTGTCCAAGTAAAAATCGATGTTAAAGTATAAATGTAATTGCGCAATAATAAAAAGAATAACCGGAATGAACATTAAGGGTCTGTTTCTACAATACTTCGTTCTAATTACTATACTGAAGACAAATCCTGAGTACAATGCATCACATGCTCAATTTACGCGCACAGGCTGTACTCGTCGTTGATATTTTAGAAACATCAAATAAAGTTTTTTTTAATTCTAACACTGATGTACTTTGTGCTTTATTATCGATTTCTCGGGATATCTCATATTAGGAGCACAATTTTTTGACTTTGCGATTTGTTCACCTTTTACATTTCTTTAATTAAAAAATAAGATAAAATTTGAATTAAATATTTTACATAACGCCATCTTAAAGCTTATTAAATTCTCTTCAAAATGACCTATTATTTTTTTTTTTTAAATTCTGCCTACAAACTTCTAGCATTTACTTAAAGTAAACTCAGTATCTCATAATAGGAGCCTTTTCCTCTACGTATTCCAAGCTTCAGTTTAGAATTGTGTTTCAAGACTGATAAATATTCAACGCGCAGTTTGCTGGAACTAGAAATTGTAAAAATTCACACAGAGAAATATGTATTATTAGAAACCAAGACGCACCTTAACGAAATATTATATACGACCGTCTTTGCTGAATTATGTTGAAAGTCGAGACGCCGCTTGTCATAAACGCTGCGCTCGAGATATTATTTTATTATTGTCAAAAGCGCTTCAATTTTAAATATTAATTAAAATCACCAACACGTCATAAGCACAAATGTATTATTTATCGTAACGCGGGGACTTTCGTCGCGTAGTCTTTACGTCGGAATTAAGTGAAACGTTAAAGCTCATTTGGATATTACGATCACACGCTCTTACATCCGAGAGAACGAGATCGCTTGGCGCTTAACGCGAAGTTAGTAAAGAGTGCCGCGCGTTAATCGCTTTTCGGAAACGCGTTTCCGCGAATGGTGCACTAATATTAGCGTCGGTCGTTACGAGCTATACACGTTCTAGATGTGCCGTAATTAAATGACGAGATTCTTTTTTTCATACCTAGTGTGCGGCGACACGCGTTTCAGGCCGCGCGCGCTTACTTCTCGCGAATGATCTTATTATTAGAGGTATATACGCGTATACTAGCGACGTCGATGCCGGCAAGTATTAGCTCTCAAAGGAGAGTGCAGCTACGAGAGGTTGCCGCGACGATTGATGACGTTCGAGGGACAAGTGCGCGATTACACGATCAGTTTAATAGATAAGTACATACATGGGGTCCAGTCGTACGCCGAGCACCGTGCATTTATCATCGCGCGAATGTCGATCGATGTATATTCGACATCCGTTCGATCGCTTTATCGTACCGAACACTTTATCGTGGAATACCATCGTATTGTGCGAAGAGTTTCACGGGACCACATACAGGATATGTATCGTTCAATTTGATGTTTGGATAGCGTGCGAGTACCGCAGATTAATTCGCAGCGAGACACCTTCGACTTCTGTAGGATAGATAAGTTATTCGCTATCGTTCGGATAAATTGTTGTTTGTTACAGAAACGAAAATAAATATTAATTACATTGTATGTGAAAGAGTGAATTTTTTCTACATAAAAAAAAAAAGAAATAAGTCGAAAACTGGAAGAAATTAAATGTGTTTTTATCATATATTACCTATAATAAGACTTAAAGAAAATCGACTTTAAATATTCGGTGAGCACGGATTTAGTCGATGAACTAAAATGCCGGAACATGTTGGAAATTATTTTGTATACAAAATTAACTTGGAAAGAAAAAGGGCACTAGGAGTTAGGCGCAGATAACTTTACGCAAACGCTGATATTTATCAAGCAAAACTTATTATATTTATTGCAAAAATTATTCTTACATGTTTGGGCTCATTTTTTAGCCTTCCTCAGAGACAATGAAAAATTACATAAATAAAATATAATTTAAACTTGACAACAGATTAAAAGATGTTTAAACACCGCGAGCTGCCCCACAACCGAGAAATAAAATCAGATGACAATTTCATCTTAAAGAACACAATAATATGACCAATAAAGGCAGAAAAGAAAAATTAATAAATAGAATGCTGGAATTCAGGGAAATAATTTCCCAGAATTTCTTAGAAAACTAATAATTTCCGTTTGCGTAAAGTTATCTGCGCCTAACTTCTAGTGCCCTTTTTCTTTCCAAGTTAATTTTGAATTGTACGGGAGTTTTTGTGTTATCTAAGAATTATTATATAATTTTGTATACAGTTACAAAAATTTACTTTGGAAAGCGGAATTATGTATTTGTCACAATGGGCAACATTTTCAACAATCTATAAATTAATAAAATGTTTTCGTGCATGAATATTTTGCTTTTATTGTATATTCTCGATTATCTTGTAATATAGTTAACCTGAAGGGACGGGTGAATATTAAAAATATTAAAAATAGGTCATCTCAAAAATAAAATCTTATAAAAAATTCAGTCTATGTTTTCGATTTATTCTTTTTATGTAGAATCACCACCTTTCTGATTGAATCCATTTACGCGAACACCCTGTACTCGTATCGACAAAGTAAAAGATAGGCAAACAAAAATACTATAAAATAAGAAATATATTTACATACTTTATCTATTGTCTGAGGTATTATTGCCTACTTTAATCAATTTATGTTTTTAATCTAATTATCCTAATTCAATAATCCTAGTTAAAATTGAAGAAGTTGGATCCCGTACATTTATTAAGTTTCTCTCTCTTCTCTATTCTTTCAATATTAAGCGAGCTTTCTCATTTTATAAATGATATCGCGCGAATATGCGATAGAACAACGTAAGAGAATAAGCGATAAATAACGGGTCCGACACTGTAATAAATTTTTAAGCTTCTACCATATCACGCTGCCCTTAAAAGTATAAAAATTTACAGAATGGAAAGCCGCTCGTTTCCGACCTTAAAAATAACCCTATTTTCTCGAATATGTTAGCTCACGCTCGTTTCTGTCGGCACCAAAAAGTATTTTTTTCCTCTCAAGAGATGTTATATATATATATATATCGAACCTGCGGCGAACAATGATCACGAGAATAGTTTTTGAAAGTACCGCTTATCCTTCTGATTCTGTCGACGTGGTATATGTATATTGTTGTACCCTGCGTTCGTACATAAACTTGTAATTTTATGATGATTATTATATGAAGTTCGTCTCCGGCCTAGTGATCTTAATCCCGGAGACACTATGGCGAATCCGATTTTGTAACAAAGTGGTTCCGAGTTACAAGAAACGAAGGGTTTTACGAGCCACTTCGAGGACGAGTTGAAAAAAGTGCCGACATCAGCGATGAGTTACATCTTCACCTTACGACCGGCGTGCAACCAGATTTCTGCTCTGTCTTCCTAGGTCTTTGTCCAAATTTTCCCTTTCGGCGCTCAGATAATTGGATTAAGGGAAAACGTAACTTGGGGGACCGAGAGCGACGAGGATCGTGTTTGTACACGTGTGCGCGGGATATGCTTCCTCTAATTATCACCAGAAAATCCAATTTTCCGAAGGGTTGCGTTCAGACTGTCAAAATAAATGCAGTTTGCAGTACCGGTAAATGCGTTGGAATGGAAATGCATTCACCCTGCAAGCGGGATGTAAAAGACAGCAAATAAAAGTTTCGTGCTGTCTCATTGAATATACAATTTATATATTTACGTCCAGAAAAATGTTTAAATTGCATAGATTCATACGCGAAGCGGATCTTTTTCTTCGAAGACAGCGGATTTTTACCAGCGGATAAAGAAAATCTCAATAAATATACAGGATGTGTTCCAAAATTGACGGTAAACATCCTGGATTCTTCGCAACATTCCAAGATAAAACTGTCTAACGCGAAAATACCGAGGACGTAATAGTTTCCAAAATGGGAAAAATCCAAAGGTTACAAATGGTAGAGCCAGAATTTCGCGCGCTCGCAAGGATGGGCAAGCTGTTTAATTCATCGATTGATAAAAAAGAACTCCGCCCGATGTCAAGTGGACACCACATAGTGTATATTATACCAAATTTTGTTCACCGAATATTGAACAAGGTGAAAAATGCTCGAAGTTGACACAGTTATAGTACAGGTAAAAGAACAGAGTAGATTCACTTAGCCAAAAATCGTAACTAATGATCATTTTTTTCGCGCATGACCTGAACAATTAACAACATGGCGCACTAATCAGTGTTTCCTCTATTCAAATACTACAGTCTAAGGAAGATCAGCGACTCCACTCTTATAAGTGCTCTGACAACTGACAACATGGCGGTCGTTCAGCAAGCAGATCAAAGGTGCCGACACAGAGTGAATCTACTGTCCTTATACTTATACTGTGATATAGTTGAGTTTTGAAACGCGGCTCTGAGTGTTCGCGAAATTTTACATAATCCCGTCGCCTGCAATTTTTTAAACTCTTCCCATTTAAAAACTATCGTAACCTCAACATTTTTACTAGCGGATAAAGAAAATCTCAATAAGTATACAGGATGTTCCAAAACTGACGGTAAACATCCTAGAGACGGATTCTTTGCAACATTCTAAGATAAAACTATATCTAACACGGAAGTACCGAGGACGTAATATTAGACTTTTCATTTCAAAATATTACAAAGAAACTGTTCATAAAATATTTATCGTCAATTTTGAGACACCCGCTGCATATCAGCAATAAGTTAGAACCGACGTGCCTCAGATTTTTATTCTGCCTAGATCTTTGTCCAAATTTTCCCTTTTACTGCTCAAATCCATCAGCAATTAACTGGGTTTCAAAAACATTCTTGATATAATGAAATTTAGTAAATAAAAATTTGTAAGAAGATAAATGAAATACAATCTGGCTTCTATGATGGTAAAAACTCATAGTTAAAGCTTTGACAAGTGCATCGAAAGTTTTTCAGATTTTTATATAATGCCAAACAATATAAAAAAAATGGCTGCTTAGACTCCTACTATAAACAAAAGAATTACAATTCGTGTTGCCATCAGAGAGTTACATTTGTATAATGAAATCGTGCATCGGATATACATTGTCATAAATACGACAAAGGAATGTACGAATTGATCGAAATATCTTTAATTGATTCTCAATTTATGTACTTATGACAATCTTTGGATCTTGCAAGGTGAGTTTCATCAAATGTAATTTCACAAGACAATTTTAATTATTTACTCAAAAACAATTTTTATACATAGACATAGTTCGTCTGATCTGTCAATTGGATGGGACTCACTTGCTAGATGTAATGATCATTTATGGATATCTTTGACTGAAGATGACTTAAAATAAGTCGAAGCGTTTTGAAAGATTTTATTTGAATAAAAGGATTTTTTTTAAGGATCCGACTACTTTTTGTTTGCGACCTAACAACATTCGCTGTACCCTCATTCGCCTTTGAAGAATTATTTTGTTTATTGGAATATACGAATGTTGCGTTATCACACGTGCGCTGGGATTTTCTCCTACTTGAGATGACGTATCGTGATTCCGAGCACACGAGAGAGAGAGACGAGAGATCGGTGGAGTTACCTCTTTAAAACGCCGCCTTTGCGACGAAAGGACAGTTTGCCATCACGCTCTCTCTCTCTCTTTCTCTCTTTCAGGGTGTCCTCGATAAAAAGTACGTATTATCCCGTAAGACGGGCAGGACACGGATCGTCGTACACACGTACGCGCCCGTGACACATGCCATCGTGCGCGAACAAGCCAGGCGGTGTGTGTGTGTGTGTGTGTGTGTGGTGTGTGCGATGCATGCGTGGTACACATCGGGGCCGGGGTACGTAATTTTAGGCCTACCTATACACGTGTAATTTATTACGTGGCTCGGGGAGAGCATATGTCTCATTTGCATATAGCGTGATACAGAAAACGCGGGCCCGCGACTTCCAACGGGGTGTGAGCGATATGTGAAAAATTTCAAACAAAAGAGGTAGCCTCCGCGCTTCGTCTTCGTCATGAAGGAGAGCCCGGCGTGCGTCCTTCCTCCGCTTCTTTTTTTTTCTTTCTCGTCCCTCCCCCCCCTCCCCGTTTCACCCGTTCCTTTTTCTTTCCCGCGTCCTTCGAGAGGACACGTCTCTTCGGGAAGACGCGGACTGAGGAGTTGCGCAATTTACAAAAGCGTCCCGCAGTGCCCTCTATCGCAGGGTGTGCAATCTGTGCCAACAGAGATGCAAAGGTATTATCGTCAAGGTCCGTAAAACTATGTTTCGAGTGGTTTGCATTCATGAAAATCCAAACCTCTTTCTTTCCCGAACAGAGCCTATAAATTTATTTCCTCAAACGGGATTCCTGCGAACGTGAAACAGATACGAGATCGGGATACGTTACAGACGTACCTGACGCAAATTAACGCGAACAAAGAGATTTTTTATTCCTATTGAGACATCGCAGCCGGATTACCGTGCCGTCACTTCTCTCCTTTTTTTTCTTTTCTACTTCTCCTGCGCTCTTCGACTTCACACTCGCGTGACCGTGCGGTAGAATGAGCGAGAAGGCGCGAGTGGCGCAGGAGGAAAAATGGCAGATAATACGAGGATCGTTTATTACCGAGAATTTCAGAAACGAAGACGATGAGTATCCAAGATATACTGTACCTAACGTGTGTTTACTCAACTTGCGTATTGCTCCAACTAACAAGGTGTATTAATAGACAGCCGCGATACATCAGCGGATGCGTAATTTGCCTCATTTTCTAAATCACGTCCTAATTATGTGTTTTTTTTTTTTTTTTTTTTTTTCCACGGAACATCCCGTCCTCGAAAGCGCTACGAGCGCCAACTGACCGTTAGTGAGACACGAATGTACGTGAAGCAAGAAAACCGTGCAAAATCACTTGAGATTCTTGGAAATTAACTCGCGATACTGATTGCTACATTTCGATGTGACTGATTGGCTGAGTGTCGGCAGCTGGGAGCGAGCTACGCGCGAATGGCAAAAAAGATAATGCTCCGTTTGCTCTAGAAGCAGTGCGCGCGTACTTCTTTTTCCAACATAATTATCTTTTACCGTGCACGATGTATGTAACCGACGAAGCTCTTTTTTTTATGTCACATCAAGCAATAAGGTCAATAAAATGTACGTAGTTGTAATTGTTCAATTCTATCAGGTGTACAAATTAGTTCGGTCCGTTTTGTGTTCGAAAGTGCATTTATTTCAAAACAAAATGATTGAACTACACTGAGGAAAAAATTCGTTAAATTTTAGTAAATATTTCTCTGAATAGTCCTAGCGGAATATTTACTTACGGTAAATAAATATTTAGATAAATGAAAGAAATGATAGGTGAATCGAACTAATGGGGTTCTTAGATCTAATAAATATATATCTTGACATTTATTAAATATTCCTCTAGGACTATTCAAAGAAATATTTATTAAAATTTAGTAAATTTTTTTCATAGTGTATGAAAAATGGCTACTACTTTTTCCCATCTCTCAGGCAATTCGAATTCCGTCTCGGAAAAATGACTCTGGTGGCGATCATCTTTTCGAAAACGGACCGAACTAATTTGTACTCCCAATATTTTATTTTCTTGAAATGTCTGGAAAAATATCTTAAAAACGTTTCAAAACGTGTCATATCTTGTACTGTGGCATCCCTTTATATTTCGAAAACTTTAAACTAATAACAAAGTAATCCTATTTTACGATATCTTACTTTATACGTGTTTAGAATCATGATTTTAGAATATCATAATTTATTTTCAAGATTTAGATAAATGTATGTTATTGTTACTTATTTATATTGGGCACATTTTTATACCTGTATTTTGTTAGATTTCATCTCGGTCTAATAATAACTCATTGTTTAAAATATTTTTCCTGACTGCTCCTCGTACAATAATAATCGACGTTTCTCTTCTTTATTTTTAACGCGCGCGCATCCCCCTGCGAGATATCCACCATAGAAGTGCGTTCGGCCACAGGATCTCATCTCCGTACTCCGATCCACGTTCCAACGAGGTCCCAAAGTTTCACGATATATCCTCTCACCCACGCTGCATAACCCCGCTATCGGCGGATAAAAATGAGTTGTTCGCACGACGTATACGCGCCGGTCAGCCGCCGCGGCTAGGCGGCCTCCGTGGACTCGCGGAGCGCTGCGGTCTCCCGACTCCGGAATTACAAATGATATCGAATCGAATCGCTCGTAATATTATTCGATACGTGTTCCATTATCTGACTGAAGCTTCGAGATTCAAATTAGATTACCGGTAGGTCAGGCTCTCGCGCGCGCACATGTATCTCTCTCTCTCTCTCTCTCTCTCTCTCTCTCTCTCTCTCGCACACCAATACACCGCGCACGAGTAGGAGAGGAGGGTAGGGGAGGCAGGGCCGTACAGGGAAGCCCTGCGGAGGGAGCACCGTCGAGCCCCTAAAGGAGGAGCCTCACGGCGGGAACGACGGAGAGACCCCGCAGCCGCGGATACCTCGGGATCCCTACAATACGGTAGCCTCACGTATTCGCAATTTACTTCTGATTATTATGCTCTCTATACTTACGCGGCATTCTTATTTCTCCCCGTTCCCCCCCCCC
>NW_017276833.1:1639923-1694063 GCF_001594065.2 Cyphomyrmex costatus | reverse complement strand
CCCCCCCCCCCTCCCCGACCCCTCCTTTTCGCGCTCCTCGAGTCGCTCCATAACTCGCTCCGACGCGATGCCGCGAACGGGGAACCGCGGCAGGGCATCGATTTACGGGGTTCGATCGTTACAATCCGGTGGGCCTTGCTGCGGCCTCACTGGCCTTGCGGCTCTCGCTTTTTGAGAGGATTTTTTTTTTTTTGATAGCGCATCGTGAAAAAAATATATTTATTACTTTGCGCGACTTTCATCGGGTGAAAATAAAAAATAGAATTGATTCTTATAGAAACACGCAGGCAATCATTGACCGAATTTTACTTCCTATTCGCAGAAGTATAGGAATGGATAATGAATTCCTCTTTATAAATAATTCCTATTTCTTCTCAGCAGATGCGTTTTTAAATTTAAACTCACTTTCTGTATGTAGAATGACAAAAAAATTGATACGATACAACGAAATTAATATCGATTCTCTCGTGTGTGTAAGGAAAAAAAATGGAGCAGGAGCGTGTATCATTGTTTTCGCGCGGACTCGCAAGGACGAGCGAGTGACGTGGACAAGGACTTTTCAGGGCGTTTCGCGCTTCAAGTCTCGTCAAAGTGGGTTTTTAACTACCTGTCCGAGTTTATTGCACAACTTAGGTAGGTGCTTACTGCGAGCAATATCTATGTACGTCGTAAAAGCTACAAAGTCGACCGCGCGCCGACTACTGCACACGTCATAAACAGCTCGCCGGTCAGTGCCGCTCGTTTCTGCGTTGTTAATACGCGCTGTGAGAGACAGAAAAAGGGGAGATGGGCGGGGAAATCTCGAGAAAAATCAGACTGAAGCGAACGGGAGAATGGAGGAGAGAGATTCAACACTAATTTTTATCCTAACAATATAAGGATCTAACAATAAGTGGAGAAGGGGAGAGTCTTGCTGTCGATTTATTATTTTCTATGAAAATCCTTTTTATATGGAATAAGTTTTATCTATTGTTTTTTTTTTTTTAAATTTAAAGACTCCTGAAAACTTGACAACAGATTAATGTAACTGTATATGTAACATTTTGGGAAAATCAAACAGGTGTAATTTTAATAAATTTAAAGCCCGTGTCACACTACGAATTGTGGACGCGAATTGGATTGAGATTGCGGATCCATTGGTTGAATTCAACTAATCAAGATAAAGCTGCTTTGTTTTGATTGGCTGAATATCGATGCGCGATCCGCAATCTCAATCCGATCCGCGTCCACAATCCGTAATGTAACACGGGCGTAAGAATTCGATATTGTAAGTGCACCTAAAAGTTGGAGTCTTCTTTTTCGTCTCTACATTGAAAGAACGATTTTACTGCAGATCTAAAAATTTTTAGGCACAGATTTGAAAATAATTTTGGACTTTCACACACAAAGTAATCAAGTACGTGTTTATTTATTAAACTAGTTGCTGGAACGTCTAAACTTTTTTCAGAATTATCATCGCAATGTTCGAGCGATTCAAACATTATAGTTATTTTGATGGTCCAGCACAGAAAATTATTTTCAGATCTCTGTATCTAGCTAAATTTTTAGATAGGTTTCGACAAAACCTGGTTATCGAGCTTTTCATGTGTTATATTACTTCTTTCTACAAAAAAAAAAATCTTTTATATTTGTCCCTTTTTAAATTAATACAGAATTTATTATTACATCAGATGAATTTTACGAGGCAAAAAAGGACCTTTCGATCACGCGTGCATAGTAAAATAAGATTTTTGGGAAGATTGATGCATTCGTAACATTGACTGTTTCCGGCCGGTGAGCCCTCGGTTTTCTTCCGAAAAATACGTACATCAATCACGTTCGAGTATGGCGACACGAGTCGCAGTGGCACTCGAGTTTCCAACTCTCGTCGAAAACGAGACGACGATGGCCGGAGGGGTGGGTCCAGCAGTTCGAGTTGTTGTGACAGTTTGCCGAACAAACAAAACACCAGTCCTCCGCCCATTGGCTACTTGATTCCGGATGCCGCCAGAACTTTTTTACCAATTGTGAGGCGAGCACCCTGCTGCGCTAAGTGACCATTCGTTTTTGAAATAAGTGTGCAGCTCTTTCGAGACACTCTCGACCTCGGCGAAACGAAAGCGGCCGAGCTGCGTGCCGTTTTCAACTCTGCTTTCTTTACTTCCACAGGCAGAGCAAGAATCAAATTACATCGCGCCCGTTCTCTCCCGAAGCTGCGATTTGTGCGTTTCAGGATTGCGTCTGTGAAAATAATGCAAATTACGTAACAAAGAGACGAAGCAATATCGAATTTTGTTGCAGACATTTCAGGTAAATGAGCGGTAATTTACCCGCGAGTTTGCGGGTAACCTAACTTTAAGAAAACAGTTTTAATAAATTGTTTCTAAACAATATATATATATATATATGTATATATATATAAAGATATATTTGTAAGATCGATATATATTGATTATTTTTTTTGAAATTTAATTGATGGGAGTTTTATTTGCTCTCCTCGGGTATTTACATGTAAAATTGCATAAAATTAGAAAGAGGAAGTTTAACAATTTCTTCGAGGAAAAAGAGAGAGAGAGAGAGAGAGAGAGAGAGAATTAGATAGCTATAATTGCTTTATACAATAAATTACTTTCAAATAATAGTGAGATACACAATTAGCTAGAAATCCTCCACTTTCTATAATTCAAAATAATATGCGGAGATCTCATCTAATTATCTGAATTGTTTTGTTTCCTTTAATACATTATTTGATACATCAGCGCTCTCTCTCTCTCTCTCTCTCTCTCTCTCTCTCTCTCTCTCTCTTTCTCAAATTACTATATTATATATTTAAGCGGTTCCTAAAATCGTCTGTATTACCGATTAAATCATATAATTTTTGTATAGTAAATATTTTTTGTTATCATTCACAGATTTTAAAATCCTTTTCCAGGATTAAAGTATACGCATTAATACGTGCTGGGTGAGGTAGAATCTATGCTGAAAACGACAAAAAATTTCGAAATTGAGTTCTACTTTACTATTCTTCTACCATTCCACTTTACTTACAATTAGTCCAATATGGCGTTTCAAAGCATTTACTTCGTCATATAAAAACTATACGATCTGTACTTACGAAACGGTAATCCACAGGCAAGTATAGTTTGCATGAAGGAATACAACGTGGAGTTCTTAAAATTGGATTTTTAGATGTCTAATTAAAACGTAATTACGATACGAAAATTTATATGTGTGTGGCGTGCGTGAGTGAGATATTGATGTAGTGATATGTCAATGACGCGCGATCGTCCGTGTGTAAGTGCTATTTCCAATATGATTAATCGTCTTTAGGATCCCCTTAACTCTCAATTAGAAAACATCTAAAGCAGCTTGTTTGTGGTACAAGATACAAAAGTAAACTTCAATCTTACGGTGCGATTGTGGTAGAAGAAAGTTTAAAATCTTTCACCTATAATCCTGAGAACTTCATAGTACCAATCATATGTACAATTGTCTAAAAATTTTTGTTACGGGCCCAAATGACTCATTGCTATAGTCGAGGATTATTAATAAAGAGTATTTAAAAATAATGAGATATAGAGAGTGTCATAAAGAAACACTGATAAGATTGGAAAACACAAGACTGTTTATGCGAGTAGATCATTTAAATTTAAGAAGCGCCAATACCAGTCCAAGTTAGATATTGAAGTAATACATGCACATATTCTTTAAATTAATTTATTTCAGAATTATAATTGTCTCCGCACGCGGAATGTAAGAGATCCGAGTTCGACTCTCGGCCGAAATACTTTTCGCAATAAGTTTATTACAGCACTTTTTTAAGATGGGGAGATTCTTAATATTTCAAATGGATTGTGTTGAAAGTCCGTGACAGTAACGGTGAATAATTGTAATTCTGAAATAAATTAATTTAAAGAACAATAAGTACATGTGTGTTAGTTCAACATTTAACTTCGACCGTATTGACGCTTCTTGAATTTAGGTGATGTACCCACAAAGAAAAATCAGTTTTCACGATTTAGCTAATTGAAAAAAAAAGTTACAAATGGCACACTCGTGAAAACCGTTTGCGTCGTATCGTACCACAAAATATTATACAAAAAACGTTTGTATAAACGAACCAGCGTGGAAATGTAAACCAATCGACGTCCAAAGTTGCTTTTCCTTCGGCATGAATTACCATTTTATTCCAATCTAAAGCGTGTCACGTGCATTATACCTCGTGAATTCAATCGGAGCGTCGGTTTCAATCGGGTTTCCCCCTTACACGTAACTCGCGGGAAAATTAGCCGAGGATCTGGCGAGCGTACGGCGGGATCTCGCAGTTACTATCGTGGGGAAATAATTCTCAATTAGCTGCTGGAGATCGTGGCCTGCTAAGTCGTATTTATGTCCGCCGGTGGCGTCGACGTGCTGCCTTCGGATTTATATTGGACCGAGCTCGGAGATTTATGCGACCGATCCGTCTCAGTTTGTCCGTGTCCCCCCCCCCCCCTCCCCTCGTTCCTTTACCATCATCCCCGATAAAATCCTCCTCCCCAACTTGCCACCCCTCTGCTGTGAATATCGGCGACCTGCGCTCTCCCGTACTTACCGGCACGCAAGTTGTGCAGAAGTAATTTAGTCTTTAGCATAATTTAAATTAGGTAAATGTAATTCTAAGATTGGTAAACGTTAATTTTTTTCATGAAGTTCATTAGTGCCTTTTATTAATCTATGAAGATTGATTACTGTCGTAGCTATATATATATATATATATATATATATATATATATAGTTAATTTATCGCCGCAATGAAACGTTCATTTAAAATGATGAGACATAAGCAAGATCACTCCCTAGTGGGACGTTTCATGGATTTCTTAGTACCAAATCATCACCGACCCTCGAGACCAAATAGAAATAAATTCGGGGCAGATTACACGCGCTTCGAGTGACGGTGGCATGTCAGGGGACGAGGACAAGCACGTGCGCCTTATACGTAAATCTTTCTGGTCTTTATTGACACGTTCGCATTGTCAATGTTTTCTTTTCGGAATACTTCAATCTTGCTCAATACTAATACGTTATGCGGACGTTCTAATTAAATCCGACATAGAAAGAAAAAGAGTTAGACGCGTATCTTTAATTCCTTTTTAAATGTATATATTTTCTCTGAAAGCAAATCCATGCAGGATAAAATACAGAAGAATAGAATTTTACATAAGGAGTTTAATAATCTACGTTTATACATATACAGGGTGTCCCCAGAATGACCGCAAAATATGTGCTGGTAAAGCGAATTAAACTGAATTGAAAAGTCTTTTACCATTTTGCAATTTTCGCAATAGTTAATAGGATATTATTGATATTATAATTACACTTAAAAATCGCCGAATTTTGGTCTTCAATAATTTTTTACTCAACTATTAGGGGGACAAATTAGTTCGGTCCTTTTTTTTGTGTTCAAAAATGCATTTATTTCAAAACAAAATGAATCTCTCAGGCAATTTTCGAATTCCATCTCGAAAAAATGACTCGTCTTTGGTGGCGATCGTCTTTTGGAAAACGGACCGAACTAATTTGTACTCCCAATACTATCAACTTTACAAAAAAAAAATATACAAGAGACAATTACTTATTTTCTTCTTATAGAGCTCTAAGAATTTTTTCATAATTTTTTTCATAATTCTTTTTCTCTCATGTCGGTAAAAATAACTATACTGCGAAAGTTGTAAAATGGCAGAGGACTTTTTAACTCAGTTTAGTTCGCTCTATCAGCACACGAAATATTTTGCGGTCATCCTGGGACATCCTATATGCATACATATAAACAATTGATAAGATATCACGCATTTATATATGAAATCTGATTTCAACGTTTAACAGTTGGTAATTTAGAGACGTGGCTTCAGTGGATGCTAATGTATAATAGATAAAAGGTATTAAAGAACGCGATATTGTAACTTAAAGAAGGCAGACTTTCGTACGGGCGATTTTTCGAAAAAGTCCTCTATATAAGCTTTTGTCCTTTGACGACCGGATGCCTCCTGCACATCATCATTCATTCAAGAATCGACGAGCGAGTTCGCTTGGCGGGCATAATTTCGCTCGCGCCGTCCGGTCGCATTGCCGAAAAGCCGCAAATTGTCGCATAAAACATCGTTTAGCACCCGATTCGCAGCCACAGGAAATTCGCACGCTCGACAGGATTGCAGCATATATATATATAGCGCGCCGGGTGCCCTCTCGAGGTCCTCCTCTCGCGCGGCGCAGAAGAAAGAACGTTCGTCATTCTCCGTCTCCTTCTTACCGGGGCACCGATACACAATGGCTTTTACGGCTAACCCCGTCGGAGCCAACCGCCGTTGAAATTGATTTTCGCGTGTCACGTATTTTTCGGCAGCCCCCGTCTGATTGTGAGAGATGCCCGCGGGAGCGGCATCCTTTTTGCCGGATCTCACCGACTGGACACACACCAACGCACCGACACAATCGGCGAGACACACCCGACACGAAGATGCAGGCGGGTGAGAAATGGGGGGGGGGGGGGGAGTGAGAAAACGAAGGAGAGAGAGAGAAAGAGAGGACAAAGCGCGAAAAAAAACCCGAACGAGAAAGGAAAAAAGAAACGAGGAAAAAGGCTATCTATTATTATACGCGTACTTCGTCATTTGATCCCAACCGATCGCAGATATCGATTTTTGGTGTTCCAATGTATACTTCTCGTCATAACACTGTCGTTTGAAACATTACGCGTAGTTAGTCTCTCACAATCAGAGAGACGATTGCTATTTTTCCTTATGAAGTGTTACTTTTAGTGCCGATTATCCACGAACAGCGTACAAACGTATAAGTTACGTAAAGTTTTATTCGAATTAAAGTAAATCATAACTGGAGTAAGCACGCGGGGTTGTCGGATATACTTACCACTCAAGTAGTCAACGTTGTGTAGATTGTAGTTAAAGTTGCAAACAACTTGACTCTTTTGTTAGTGAATATCAATGCTTAGAATAAATAACGGGGTCTAACTACCACATAATGTAAAAGGGGTCAGGGATACATTTGAGATTCCTCATAAGAAACGAGAGCCTTCATTATAAGTCAATTTATATATCAATTCGAAGAAATGTAATAATATTATATGATAAATGTAACACTTGTGAAGTAAAATATTTATATTTCATTAAAATAATTTTTTTTTAATGTTCCTGAAATAAAAAGTTTCAAAATGAAACTTTTTTATATATTAATAAAACTTTCTTATATTTAATAAAACTTAAAACCGGCAAATAAAACTTGTAAATCTGTACAGTATTTATTGTATACCGTATATCCTAATGTTGAAATAAAAACGGACAAAACGTGAGATGGATCTTTCTATACGCTTCGCATACAGTTTATTTTGTAGGGTTTGTCTTTCTATTCAATTGTTTGTACTTGAATAAAGCCTCTATTAGCCTATAGTAGTGAAGTCTACCGGAAGCGTTTAAATTTTTTAGAATTTTTCTACCAAAGCATTCACCACCTCTGTCTCTGGGAATGATATAATAATTATCGCAGGCACATTATCACGTGCGAATGGAATTCTTCTTAGAGGCAAAATTCATCTTTAATTCTCCTAGCGGAAATTTAATTCCTATATCAAAGGCAAAACAGGAAGCCTCTAGAGATGACGGTAGGTGATACGCGAAGCGAGCGGAAAGAAAAATCGGCCGTTTCTTTCTCGATCTGAAGTGACCTTTGCGATTCAACTCGGGCCTTTTGTTTCACTTAGCACTTTCCGTCCGCACCCAAACTAATTAGCGACGTAATAAAACCTCGCGCGAAGGCCCGATGCTATCGAGCGTAAAGATGGCTGCCTCGCGTCGATTTGCATACGAAAACGGGCGGAGCGCGTGAGAGATCGATCTTTCTGCACTTCGCGTAAAGTTTTCGAGATACGGCGTCGGCAAATTAATTTCAATTCTTAAAGATCGCCCGCATTTCGAAAAATCGAATTTCAAAAATTCATTACACAAAATCGACGTGTGGTTCCTCTATTCAAACGTTTGACTTATACATATATCGTGTCGCTTCTTATTTGATCTTTTTTAAGCGTCCTGCCATAAAATAGGAAATACCTGTCAGAACGCGAGACGTCATTATTTTATTATGCCACGATACATCGTATAGGGGGGGGGGGGGAGAGGAAGGGGAAGAATGAATTGGACGGACTAATTCACCAGGGGCTTCTCCCGGCTGCAATTTATCTCATAATAGAGACAAAAATTTCTTTTCAAATAGCCCACAAATTTCCCCGAAGCACCGCCATTCACCGCCTCGACAGCCGTTTATGAATGCGTGGCGGTGTCCCGTTCGGTATCCGTCGTTGCATACTCGCGTGTATCTTCTCGCAGTTAATAGGTAGGATCTGGTCAGACCGAACGGAAGTCTCGAATCCGAAACAATGAGCCTCGCGAGCCGCGCGGTCTGACGCGAGCAGTAAAGCCTTTATGGCTCTATTCCGCGGCTCCGCTTCTCCTTTTCATTCGTATTGGCTCTTTTTCTCTTTTTTCTCTTCTCTTCTCTCCGCGCCTCTCATCTCATCCCTTTTCATCGCCGGCTTCGTTCTTCTTCCTCCTCTCGTCCGTGTCTCAGTTTCCTTTTCCCCGTATCGTGATATACATGTATTTACCTATTATTACACGCGATGTCGCGAGGTTTCCAAGGATCGCGCTAACAGTTTGGAGAATTCCACCGTTCGCGCTATTCTTCGATGACAATGCACAAACTACGAATCTTCGAAATACGTGATGAATTTTTGTATAATCCATCGCGTATCGCTGGAATAATAATGCATTTTAACTTTGAGAGGGCGAGGATCTATTGGGAGTACAAATTAGTTCGGTCCGTTTTCCAAAAGATGATCGCCTCCAACGACGAGCCGTTTTTTTCGAGGTGGAATTCGAAAATTGCCTGAGAGATGGGAAAAAGTAGTAGTCATTTCATAGTTCATTCATTTTTGTTTCGAAATAAATGCATTTTTGAACACAAAAAACGGACCGAACTAATTTGTAAACCTGATGTTTTCAAAATTTTACACAGTTTCTCCTTCGTGGTCAATTTCCTAATCTGCGCGGTAGATAATATTATCCGTGAGATATTTTACGCACCGTTAAATCTATAGTGTCGAATTTAACCTAATTTAAGTCGCACTGTTTAAACAGTGCAGGTGATTTAAATTGAAGTTTGATAGGTAAAATAACAGTACATAAATGAGAGATATCCGAAAGATATTTAGACATTTAAAAAAATTGCCTACTTAAGCAAGATTTCTTATAATTCACAATTTTTCTTACACCAAAATATGACACACTGTTTCAGCACCACTATAACAGCTCTTCTCCGTCTCACAAATGTTGGAGTATTTTATCCAATGAAATCGCTTAATTTAAAAGTTCGAAACCTATTTTTGTTGTGAGATAAATAGTTAAAATTACGTTGCTACTTAACTGTAAGTGAAGAAGACTCGATCATTAACGAGAGCAGATAATTCGCGCAGAGAGACAGAGAGAGAGAGAGAGAGAGAGAGGGAGAGAGAGAGAGATAATGTTGTTTTGAAGACTTTACGATTTTCCATCGTCGCGGTAAGAATAATGAATTTCCTCGGACGGTGCGGTACGCGGTAGCCTTTAAAGACCGGCTATAAACGAAGCATTATAGTACCGGAAAGGACTCTCGACAGCGTAGCGCAGCAACGTGCAATCTGGCAATTCGTAATTGATAGACATTAATTACGCTCGCGTCCCCTATGATTCTGAAAAAAAAAAAAAAAAAGAAAAACCAGGAATCACTTAACGTCACTCGGCCTGTGTGTTGACTCGACAGCAGATGTTCGTTTGAAAATCATCTCGTTTGATATTACCCGCAAGCATTTTGTAATGGGTAACGTTACGAGCGACCTTAAACCTCAACAGTCGTGCAACGTATGTTATTAACATTATCAGTCATATATAGCCATATTCCACGCGCGAGTTACGCGCACTGCTATACGCGAAAAGTATACCTTATACGGCGAATGATAAGAATTTACCATACATTATGTGTGTTTTCGCGAGCGAATTTACAATTACATATCGACGTATCGAATCTCGCTGACAGCTCGACGATAATGTTTAAACTTGAAACTTCAGAGACAATACACTACTCGAGAAAATTAAAGCATCTCCACCCTGCAAAAAAGTTTCAGGATAAAAATAAATTGGTCGAAAATCATCGTATCGAGATGTTTGGAAAAGCATTTTGAAGCTTGAAGTCTCTATGTTTTCAGAAAACAGTTATTTAAGAAACGGCCTTGCCGATATTTCACGAAGTTATACGGAAACAAAAATGAAGATACATCGAATCTCAAATTTTAAACAAAATTTAATGTCAGGTTCCACGTCATCGAACGTTTCAAATTTCGTAAAAAATGTTGAGGTTTGACGCATCATCATCTATGTTTGTGTAACTTCGCGAAGTATCAGTAGTATCGTTTTTTGAAGTGCCGGTCTAAAAAGTATAAGAGATTTCAAGCATTAGAATGCTTTTTTAAACGTCTCGATACGATGATTTTTGACGAAATTATTTTATCTTAAAATTTGCCTATTTTTGCAGAATGGATGCTTTATGTTGTCGAGTAGGTATATTGATTTACCTAACGAGCATTGATCAATACTTTGATTCTCAAATTGATTGAATTGTTTAATAGATCTATATTATTTTAATACTTTATTGTAATTTATATGGGCTTTGTTGACGCTTTAAATATTTAGTAAAATTATTTTTAATCGAATAAATGGATGACATTCATTTTTTGAAGGATGACGTGCTAACTTCACAGAGGTATGATCGAAGTTTTTGCTCAAATATGGGTGATACGCTCGAAACAGTCCAAGTGTTAATTTTCAATCAATGCCGCTTATTTAGTCATTTTGGTTTTATTGTGAATTAACCTATACGTTAATCATTCGGAGCAACTGTCTCATCGGCGTAATTTCTCAGAGAAATAAGACAGTATACGAGCCGGTTAATTGTTAACTTGACGCACCAAGTAGAGCGCGTCGCTTCGTTTAATTAAAATGAGCGCCGGGTTCGATCTTACGATTGGATCCCGTCGACCTCGTTTATTTATCGTGTCCGCTTGTTCAATTCGTTGTAAAAACCTACGGGGAGATTCCGAGATTAACGCACCTGCGGTCCGTCGCGCTGTGACTTGCGGCGGGACTTCCTGACCTGTCTAATTAAAGAGTGTGAAATGCGCGCGGTTCATGTCCGCGAGGCATTAATCTAGCGCAAACGTGTGGACCCTGTTCCGTTTATCGAACAATCATATTCAATGTGCTAATGACTGGAAGATCGATTCATCTCTGCGCTCTCTGCGCATATTTTGTCGACTCTGAGTTTACGCGACGCGTAAAAAGCGCTATTACGGCACCACAATTTGAATAATACAGCGCGCTGTTAAATAACGAAACAGGAGAGAGTATAGGAAGGAATCTGCAATTATATATCAAAGTGTAAGGACAAGATACGAACATTGTCTACACCGCAGTTCGAACTGCGTTAGAAGCGCTATTACTATAACGATAAGGCGAAAGAGTTAACGATCGTGGTTTAATACATTCGTGAATATTTCAAAGGAAAAAGTGAAATATACAAGAACGAAGGCGGACTTATGTGTGCTTCAATGTTAAAATTTTTAACGAATATTCATGGAATTATATTTCGAACTAGGACGTTAGAAAATTATTGGTCGAACGCTAACCAATCCGCTCATAGAACGATTGAACGATAATTGATTGGATCTATAAGTAAGAATCAATCGCGTTCAATTACTCGGTGAGCGAACTCGAATTGCTTCTGTCGGCTCGAATACGCTCAATTATTTTAAGCATTCCTAATCAATTATTAAGTATTCTTCGGATATAGGAGTTTTTAGCGCA
Source organism: Cyphomyrmex costatus (assembly GCF_001594065.2). Taxonomy (NCBI): domain Eukaryota; kingdom Metazoa; phylum Arthropoda; class Insecta; order Hymenoptera; family Formicidae; genus Cyphomyrmex; species Cyphomyrmex costatus. The sequence continues at coordinate 1,682,139 of NW_017276833.1, read as the reverse complement.
AGACACTCCTTTCGCGTCGAAATGAGGGAAAGTCGTTGTCTACTTAATTACGCGAGATGCAATATTAGAAAGAAATAATTTTCTCTAAAATATAGCAAAAAAAAAGCGCGACAAATTATATAAACCAACACGTCGTGCCGCGCACCGGGGAAAATTCACACTTTGTTCCGACTGTAATACCGTCTTTACAGCTTATGGCTATACATTGCGCTTATGTTAACTAGTCCACTTATTACCGTATGTCTAATTCAACAATCGAACGACCTCACATGGAGAAAAGTATATGAGTGAAATAAATAAGGCACGGCCCATAAGTTACACGTATCGCGCAATCATGTGAGTACATATCCCCGCGTCACACAAGTAAAAAATGTACAATTCCGCATGATGCATTTTTCTACATTTTAACGAATGGCCGAAAACTTTTCCTCAAATTTTAGGACAAGTAAAGTTGCAATCGTTCTCAAAGAGAATAACTTATAACCGCGGGGTATCGATATCGATTCTAATCTTAATTCCTCTTTAACGCGCTCGGTATATCGGCGTGCTGGGTATTTTAAGAAGCCAAAGTTTCCGAGTAGATGTATACGTATTACGTATTTTCTGGTTGTTTATTACTGACGTTACGTATCTTTATTGTAACATCGAGTGTAATGATGTTATCGTGCTCCACTCTTTTATTCATACTTGGGAGACAACGCGACACTGAAATAAATAACACATAATATGAAAGACGTACATGCCTTATGCAATCGCGGCTATATACCTTCGCTTACTCTAGCTCTGGTAGCTTCATCATCGCGCGGCTGACGATATAGCCGGCAAAAGAAACGATTTATGATGTTGCAGTTTAGTGTGTGACGCGTCTTAAGGAGCGACGTCGTACAAAATTCAATTCATAATTTGACATGATTTATGGATTATGTTTATGGTGCCGCGCGGGGAAGCGTCGTGTCCCCGCAATTAAAATGGCTTACATTTGAATATCTATTAAGCTAATATTCGTGTAATGTGAAATTGTAACTGCAAGTTGTCGCAGCGCATATATTAGCCCTGTACAACGTGACTTCGTTGAGTCCGCTTAAATTTATTCTTGCGCAGCAGCCTTGTGAGATCAACCAAAAAACTGAATATGCAATTTATTAATTTCTTTCTGTGAAGATAAATTGCGCTTATATTGTAACGTTGTTAATATTTGTATTATAAAAGATCTGGTATCAATAGTCGGCTGCAAGTTAAATTCTACTATCTTTAAAAACCTGAGAGGTACTATCCTTATCTCCAACAAATAATTGAAGTTATTAATGACATATGTATCATTTGTATAAAAGATATGACATCAATAGTCGGCGTCAAGTTAAATTCTAACTTTAAAAACCTACGTGTTATTATCCTTATTATTTACTTAATTCTAATGACATGTATCATTTGTATAAAAGATATGATATCAATAGTCGGCGCCAAGTTAATCTTAATATCTTTAAAAATCCATGCGGTACTATTCTTGTTAAATTCTACTTAAATTAAATAGTAAAACCCATGTAGTTTTTATCAATATATCGTAACGTTGTTATTAATATAAAATAAAACGACTAAGTATTATTTTCGGGATTTATTAAGTTATGTACTTACACACACATACAATAATTCGATACTATACTTATACGATAGACACACTGTAGACAGATTCCTGACGTATTTAATAATCCGATGTAACATCAAGCTAAATGAATAAAAAATGTATAAGCAATATGTGTACTAGAGATCGAGTATATAGGTGCAGATCTGCTTTATAATACGATTCGTATGGATTGCAAATATGAACAGTGGCGAAAACGTCGGTTAACTTGGAGGTGGATACTGTTACCAGCGCAAACTAGAGTTTCCCTGTAAAGGTTAACGAGTGTTAGCCACATTATTATAACGAGGTATCGAACGAGCAGCAGGAGATCGCGTTTCACCCTTAAAGAGCGGATGTTTCAAGATATTACCGGAGAGCACGAGGGGAAAGAGGGAGGGAGGGGAGGGGGGTGGCTGTGCGCAAGGAAAACGTTCTATACCGACATTCGAGTACCCAACCTCCGCAAAGGGCACACGCGATCCTCATTACGCGAATGGCGCGTCACGATCGTTATCAGAGAGCCTCTTCCGGAATATTATATTATCATACAGGGGATAATAGCCACGCCATTATACGTCTCGCTCAATAAAATCAAACGAAATGACTTTTGCAGATATTATAATGTGTCGAGAAACAACTGTTAATTGATATACGTTCAGTTCTCCGAACTCCGTATAGATCAGTTGTCCCGTATTCCATTCCCGCGTAAGTAAAATTCGCACAAGTCAAATACGATGATTCAGTAGATACACAGAAAGAATGATTTTGTTGAAGTATCTAAAAATTTATCTTATAAGCCGTAATATGAATGTTAATTTAATATTCATACAACGTTCTAGGAATATTATGAACTGTATTACATACTATGTATATATACTCCTATTGGTTTTTAGACATACAGATCTGAAAATGATTTCGTTAGACTTACGTTACAATTCTCACGTAGAACGCTCAAACTATAAATGCGTCTGCGAATACGGTACTTCAGCAAAACCATTTTTTCTTTAGCATAACGTATAGACGATTTAATAAATCCCGTAATGTACATCGCCACACAGATTTATGTTTGTAAAAGTTTCCCCGGTTTCAGATTTTTCATTCCTCCTTCTTCCATCACATTGATAGAAAGCCCGCCGTACTCTATACACTCTTCGTTCGATGGACGGAAGACGTTTAAAGACGCGGTATCGATTTCCCGCCCCGGTGATGATGACAATGGCGTTGGTGCGGAAAACAAACGAGCGTCCAGACGCGCGCCGGTGCTGACAGCGAAAATGAGCTTTTCCCCAATAGCATCGCTTGCAAACGTCGACAACGCTGCCCCCACTACGCGGGCTACCTTCAGAGTATAACGGATAACGGTGGTTGCGTGCACCACCGTGCGCATCAACGATGGCTTGAGAGCAGGGCTGTCTCCTTGTACAGAGTTTGTCCTCTAGACAGCTGGTATTTCGAAATGGAAATATTAAAGGCCATCACACGTGGAAAAATTTTAGTAGGAATCGTAAGGTCTTAAGCAAATCGGCCAATCACAGTTTGGCGTATTAAAATGTGAGATCGTAATCTTGATTGTGATTGGACGATTCGCTTAAGACCTTACGATCCCTACTAAAATTTTTGTACGTGTGATGGCCTTAAGAGATTAAGGCGATGCTGGAGAGACGGCCGAGCTTAATCGATGTCGATCAAACAGACTTTTAATTCCAATTAAAATATTACGTACATCAAGAAAATATTTACATGCATTGAGTGAAACATTACGTACATTAAATAAGCCATTAAGCAGCCTTTGTAAGCTTCAAAATCATAATTTGAAGGTCTCATGATAATCTTATAAATTAGTCAAATCCGGAAAAGTCTTTTTTGTTTAGATATATGCTTGCATTCATTTATATATGCGAAGAAAGAACCATACGAGGTAATTTTTGGGAGATTCTCATACCGGTTTGGACTTTCCCGGACTTGTTTGTGTTTTCCCATTTATTCTGGAAAAGGATTTTTTATTCTGTATAAGGAAAACGAGATGGCACGAGAAATACGAAGTGAGTGTTCCGTCGGTAACTCCAGCATCCCCTTAAGAGAACAATTCCGACAAATTTAAAATAACGTCTGTTGTAAATACTTTTATCCCATTTTAAATAAAATGTAGCTCGCGCATTTCTTAAATATCGAAATATCCGAAGATAAAAATTAAAGATTTATCAGACTTGATAGGAACTACTTTAACAGTGTATCACTCGTAATTTATTTGTACACTTTATAAATAAAATCATGCAGACTGTAATCTATGGAAGTTATTAAAATTATATAGTTGCTTTTTTTTTTTTTCTTTTTTAATGAGTGGACAGAACGAAACGAACAAAAACATTTTTCTACTATTTGTGCGAATGAAGAAATGCGTTTCTTCTACGTGTTTCATTAATTTTATCGTGCACGTTTACTCCCGTCACAAAACAACAGTTGTTCCATTTCAACATATTTAATTCCACGATTATCGTCAATGTATTTACAATATCTTTGAATTCTCCGTACGTAAAATATTAGAATTTCTCCACCTCTTTAGAACCCATGCACAGCTTTGGTGCTCGTTCTTGAGCCGGCGCGGTCGCGATAGCGTAGCCTCTCCTCCATCTCCTCGTTCTTCCGCATCGCACCGAGAAGGAACGAGGGTGGAAGCGACGTGGCAGACAGGGGTTGGGGGCCGCGTTTAGAGGGGGATATCACTGTCGTTGCTGGGAAATCGGGCGGAAAATGGGAAATCCAGCGGCCTGGTGACAAATGGTTGATCACCGCGGGAGAGAGAGCCGCTCGCTCCGCCCGCCAGTATTACGAGGGCGACGACGAGGGTTGGGGCGAATACACCGCGGTCATTGGGCAGGAACGCGAAGCTATATGGACGCGGAACTTGGGACGGTGATGTTACGTGGGTGGTGCAGGGCCACGGTGTGTGGTCGCGGTAACGTCGCGCCCTTTTACGTGATTTACCATAGATTCATCGCGATCGGATTCACACATCGGATTGTAATCCAAATGAATCGATCGGTTTAACGCAACACGAGAGGAGGATTAAAATTGTTCGGGTAGAGCCTGCGTCATTTCTAAAATATTAATTTCTTTAATTGGAAAGCAATTTACGATAAGTAATAATATTATGTCACACGAATGTTATGTAATGCGACCCCGAGGATCTCAATTTCGAAAATACGTTAACTACGTGAAAACTGTATTTATATAAAAAAAAAAAAGAGGCTTTCGAAAAAGTCTGTAGAAAAAAATTGTAACGTACAAACGATATTTTCCTTTCTGAAATAGTTCGATGAAGCTTTTAAATGTGTGTAGTAATACGAGCTTTCGATCAATCGCCACAGTTTTCCTTGATTAATTCAATGGAATAAGTTCCATTAAATCTGCACGTAAATTTTTTTAATCTCAATACTTAATCGCCCCGTGTGATTTTTATCGAACGAAAGTGCACTTTCAGAAAAATTGAAAAAAGCCCACCTTAGAAGGAGCGATTTTATAAGTTTTATCGCGTTAATATCGGGGAAGGTATCGTGCATCGACATAGCTGAAACTTGATTAGCTAGGACTTCAGCCGTGACACATAAATCGGTCCATTTATTTTACGCGGCCAAGCGAGCTTTTCTTTTGTCACCTTCGACGGGAAAGCGTTTTTCCTTACGGTGAATGGCGAGATCGATGTCGGAGCTTCTACGAGCGGAGATAGGCGGAGAAATGGGCACTTGTAAGTTACTACAAGAGCAATGCGGATCAGCCTTCGAGCTATGGCCGCCATACAGTACAAGAGTCTAGGGTGAGGAACCCTCTTTTACCAAGGAACGCGAAAAGTGGAAGAGCGATAAAACGGAAAATTGCCGGATTCCCGAGGAATAATTAAACGGTGTATATATATATATATACACGCGTCTTTGTGTATAAACATACGGAGTACTCGATTTTTCGTATCGTTTTTTCACGGACCAACAGTTTTGTCATTTATATCGCTATAAAGAGGAAAATAAAAAAATGACGAAGTAAAAAAAAGGCAGGCCGTCTCACTTTTTTTATACAAAAAATAAGAAGAAAAGTAAAAATGAAATTAATTGTCGCGCTATACTGTTGCACCTGCAGCAAGATTAGAACGACGGAAATCATTGTAAAGCCGTATAATCACCCTAGCGCGATTGCGCGACTGTGATTGACGATTGAGGATTATTTCTCAACCAATCGGGACAAAGCAATCGGTGACTGCTTTGCTCCGATTGGTTGATCACGATTGCTTAAGAGAACAGGCGCGGCAAAAGATTTATAAGTATTATAATAAAACATTGCGCGCGAGAGATCTCTGAGCGTTAAAAGGAAATTCTAAAACTTCGCGTTGTAAATGTGGAAACGTGAAGACGTTTTCTCTCAGGAAACGTAGAAAAGTTTCCCGATGTAACGCGCGCGGTCCAGCAATCCGGTAAAGTGACTAGCAGTACGTACGCGACAAAACGGAAAATTACTGAATTCTCAGAGGATAATTAAATGTTACCCCTCTTACGGAGCAGACTCGCTCGTTGCTCTTCTCGCCCTTCTCTCCACGTCAGACCCTCCCCGCTCTTCTCCCCCAAACTCACGTCGCGCATCCCACGAGCATTACGAATCGGTTACACCTCTCCGTGTTAATATCTCGTCCCTCGTCGAAGGACCTCGCATTTCCCGCCGAGGGCGAGGGTATAGCAGGGACGCAGAGGAAAGGAGACAATACGCCCGGATAATCGCGCGAAACGATTCGCTCTTTTCACGGCCGATTAAGCCCGCAATCTGTTGATAGAGCGAGAGAGAGAGAGAGAGAGAGGACGACCCCGCCGGGGTTGGCGAACGCTGAAATAACAGGCGGCTTTCGCGGGTTGTCGCGAACCTCCACGCCACGCGCTTTAGTCGTTAATCCGCGAAAATTTGCGCCGCGTTAATTCGACAATTTATGTTGCGTTAACTGTGGAATACAAATATCTCTTTGAGAATTTTTCTATTTCAAAATTTGCGTTACATTTGTAGATAATTGAAAAGCTAAAAATTACGCAAATATACATGTTAATTTTCATGCCCATTTCTATCAATGTAATTTAATTTTAATCTCGGTTCTATACCAACTCTTCATCTTTTTTTTTTATTTTCAAGAATTAGGAAATGATGAAAAGAATAAATTGAAGTTAATCTACATTGATTAAAATGGATAAAGACATTTAAGTGGAATATGATGTGTTCATTGAACCTGAAGTTTCTCTTATGTGCAGATTTAAATAGGTATACAAATATAAAAATGTATAAACATCGTGTAAGATGGTTGTATTACAAAAAAATGTTACACATATATAAGGTCCGATTTTTATTTTCTTATGATTTTAAACATAATTTTATGATAATGTAAAAATTATATTTTTCCTTCTAATACACTCTCTAAATTCTCTGAGGTAGAGTCTCACTTTAAAGAATGAAAACTAAATCAATCTTTAAAAAAAGTGACTCAATTTTCAATCGTTAACAGTGCAATTTTACTTTTCAACATGAGATTCATTCTAAAAGTTTTAGAGAATACGATTAATCACTAATCTAATGATTTGATAGCAACTCTTAAACTTACCACTACAAAACTATTAGTTTAGTGATTAATCGTATAGCTCTAGAAACAAATTTACATTATTATCAGGCTAAATGAGGTTAAACAACATTAACCGAAGAAAAAAAAAAAACCGAAAAACTCAGCCTAAATAGGAACGTACCGCATTTTCACTCGTCAGAAGGAAGAAATTAGCGGAAGAGTACTTCTTGTCGAAAGTTTCACGCTATTTAAGTTAAATATCTATTTGCTTTTATTTAATAGAAATCCAATCGCGCGAATGTTACGCTTCGGAGATTCGACGTGATCGACTGCTTTCTATATAACGAACGAAGGGGGAGAGACGGCGCACGGAAAATTCTTTATGGAAAACATTCCGCGGCCATTTTTGTCGTAGTGGCGAACAGGGCAGATAAGCAGAAGCGTCTCCTGTGGTGAACGAGGCTTCTGCTTCGAATCACGGACAGATACTCGCATGGGCGGCACGTTTGAGGACTTATCTCGGGCTCTGGTCTCGTGTTGCTTCTCTTATAGGCCCGCCGCCGATGCCGTTAGCCCGCTCGCCGCGGGCGACCTCCATTCACGCGTCCAATTTAGACGTCAATGATGCAAATAAAGCACCGCGAGCCGCTCGATCGAACGATCTAGCCGGCGACGTAGGTGCGTTGCGCGATCATTAACGATCTATCATAGCGATCTTGATTTTTTGTACTGCTAACGAGATCTGATGGAACGTGCACATTGAAAAGGGCTGCAAATTTTTATTCACCGACACGAATATATATTTTAGGCGTAAAGTTATAAAATGTTATCTGATTCCATCGAGAAAGAGCTGACTGAATCGTACAATGAAACGTACAGGATGTTTTAAGAGTAGGTATATGAGAGCTACGATTATATTGTGTTATAAAATTCGTTTAAAGAAATTATTTTGTATGTAAAGGAAATAATAATGCCTTATCGAGTTATTGCACTTGGTGTTGGTGTGAAGTTGTAAATGTGTTTATTTTGTAGTAATTTACATTTTGTAGTGATTTACTTGTTACTCATCACCCATCTAATATTAAATCGCTGTTCCAAGAAGCACAATGAAATTTAATTAGATGGTTACTTTGATAAGGATCCGAACTAGGATCGAAACGTATCTATATGTAAATTACTACAATAAACACTAAACCTCCCAGGTCAAGAATAAGTTGAGCAATAATGGTTGTTAAATATATCTATAAATTTATTATAATGATAGCATTAATATACGGTATATTAATGTTACCATTATAGTATTATAATATTCTTGACCTGGGAGGTTTATTGTTAATTTTAATTTGTTAATTTATTTTTGAGCTGATTGTAATTCAATTTTAATTTTACAATAAAAACACATTTACAACTTCACACCAACGCCAAGTGCAATGACTCGATAAGGCATTATCATTTCCTTTTGATTCTTATTACACGAGTCTATCAAATTACTATATATTTTATATCTCTTATGTCAAAAGTGTTACTCTCGGTAAACGATATTTTCGCGTATGTTTCTCAAACTAGACGCGACATTCAATTGATACCATACTTATTCCTCGTGTTACGAATTAAGTTGTGCCAATTCACGTGGCCAACTGTATCAATTTAGTTCCATCGGGATAACTTTACATTTCTGAACTACCGTCGGGGAGCACCGTACATGAATATGTCATATTAATAGTAGACTAACGACGTCATGTGACACCTGACGATCCGCGATCTGTCGGGAAGTAGATTGCAGATCGAAACGCGTCCGCCATGCTGAAGATCGCGTATCGCCGATGCCGGGCACTTTGCAAATGCCAAGTGCTGGGACATGTGCCAACGTTAAATGTGTCATCTCCTTGTTACTCGACAACGACGTTGTCGGCTATTTACTTAATATCGTCGCGCGTGACGCGTCGCGCTTCGTGACAAATCTAATTAGACGCGAGAGAAAGAGAGAGAGAGAGAGAGAGAGAGAGAGAGAGAGAGAGAGACGCGTTAAACGCTAACGAACATAATTCAGCGAGAACGCATTAAACGCTAACGGACGAACCGTCGATAAAAAGAGCCCCGTTCGGTAATTCGTATAATCTTTTTTACATTCGCACGTTATATATAGATAACGGATTAACAACTGCGATCCAAATGACGCAAATCAACCGTAACGTCGGTAACGGATTACCGCGACGCGTACGAAATATGTAATTTCGAATAAATAGCAGATCGCTCGGATCTGCGCGATTCGCGCCGAAGAAACAAGGCACTCTTTTATCGGCGTGTCGTTATATAGTGTCCGTCCGCATCTCGTGCCGGGTGTTGGCGGTGTTCCAGTGCTAAAGGAGCCATTACCTAATCACCCGTACCGCTTTATGCATACTTACATGTCGAGTTCTGTCATCTGCCTCTTGGTAGCTAACGCGGGAAGAGAAATAGAGAAAGATAAATGCGCCACGCGAAATAGAACGATGTCAGCGGAGAAAATAGACCGCTAAGGAGAATTTGACTCTTGTCAGGTCTCTCGGCCTCCGTAATGAATTCACGTCTGAATAGATACTTTATCCGTACTGAAATATCGTTCACTCCCAGAGAGAATAAGCTCGAGATAATATCGTTCCCCTTTGCGCTGCTTAATTAAATAAATCCGTGCGTCGCGTTTGTTAATAAAAGATAATTAACCTTTTTCAATATATACGTACGATTAAGCCATTCATGTCCTACACGAGTAGTATGATTTTTTTCTTTCGAAATATATTAGAAACATTTGTCTAAATAACGGTCTGCGTTAATTCTTTCTTTTTAATAATATACTCGTATATACATAATTTTATTAATACTGTTCTAAAGATTTATGTATACGTAAATAAAAACTACTTAATAATTTTTTTGTAATTGACAAAATTATGAAAATTATTATCCTGGAAGATAACAAAGACCCATCGTATACAGGGTGAAACATTTAAAACAGCTCACCTGAATAACCCGCTTGTTTGTTTTTAACAATAGGAGGAAAACTATCAAACAAACGTTGCTTGGTTTCGAGGGGCACATAATGTGATGTCAATAATTGTTTTGCAGGTGGAGGATAGGCAAAGATTAAATTTGTTTTTTTAAACGGAACGATCGATATGTTTTTTTATTTACATTCTGATAGATCATTTTAAGACGAATACAGTGACTTATAATTGAAGGTCATTCAAGGTTACGCAAGATTAATAATGGTAAACAATTGAATGGAAAATAAATTGTTTCAAGGCGCTCTTCGAATAATTTCGTGTCTTCTCTGCTTGTTGATGCACCGCTAATCGTTCGTATCACGGTATATATCTTGCGTAACCTTGAATGACCTTCAATTATAGTTCACCTTGAATGACCTTCAATTATAGGTCACTGTATTCGTCTTAAAATGCTCTATCAGAATGTAAATAAAAAAACATTTCATTAAAAAAAAAAAAAACAGATTTGCCTATCCTTTACGCCTCCACCTACAAAACAATTATTGACATCACTTTAATACTTTTCCTTCTATTGTTAAAAATAAACAAGCGACTTTATTCAGGTGTGTTTTAAATGCCTCACCCCGTATAATAAAAGACTAGAAAATCTCATCATATACCTATATTAAGGATAAGAATTAAATAATCTTTGAGATGTGTGTGTGTGTGTGTGAAATGTAGTTAGAGCTCTTTCGATAATTATTTTATTTAGCAGGGATGCATATAAAAATGCAAAAATGTTCCACACAAAGCTTTGAGGATTTAACAGTTTCGCTCCCTCGTAGTTTAACTCGCTTCACATATATAAAAATGCCACGGATTCCGTTCTCTCTTGCATTTAATGTACGTATACACACACGTCGCGCCAGAGCGTACCCGCGCAACAGTGCGCTATTAACGCACACGGGTTTAAATTAAAACCGTTGAAAACAAACGAAAATTGCAGAGGGTCGCTTACGCTGTGCAGATCGGAGTTTTACGAGCGAAAGAGAGATTCGCGAGCAGCCTTCGGGTGTGCCGGGAAAAGGGACGCGGCGCCACGCGCGTCTACCGCAGTCGCACACGTTTTACGCTTTTCCGCACGCGTGTATTTCACGCGGCCACGTTTCAACTAACATTCCACGCAAGCCCGGAGGAATGAAGTCGTTCGCGCCCTTCTGGACATCCCGCTGCCGTGACGAGAGATTTGTAGAGCTGACGCGCGGAAAATATTCCCGTCTTACCGCGGCGCGGCGCGGCGCGGCGCGGTGCGGCGCGGTGCGGCGCGGCAGCGATGAAAAATATAGAACGTCATTCCGTCATACAAGTGTCGCGCCTCGGAAAATAACTCCTCCAATTGTAGACTTTTCTTTCGAGGATTTACATTTTTTTTCTTTTTCAGTAGAAACGTACAAAATAATTGTTGTTTAACATTTACAGGTAACATTTGCGAAATATGTTAACTGCTCCAACAGCTTCACGAACACGTTACGTTATTTGGATTCCGTTTCTAAATTTAATATACGTTAAGAAAATCTTACAATTAGTAAAAATTACTAAATCGAGGAAGCATTTAATTGTCACGATCTTCTGTTGTTCGACATTATTTAAGATCTACACTGAAAAAAGTGTTGTTCATAGTATCAATGAATGACATTTATTGACTTGAAATTCATTGATATAATGAACTTTTAATAGATATTATGAATATTGTATTGAGTATTTTTCATTAGCTAATAACTGGATTTATTAATATAACAAATCACTGTTTATTAATATAATGTACTTGAATATATCATAACTTAATGGAACATTTAATTAAATCAATGGGAAAGTTCATTCTTCCAACAAATATGTTCATAGACTTAATAAATTCATTCATTAGATGTCTATTATAAAATTTTATAGAAGTGATAAAATACATTCATTATATTAACGCTTTTTTTTATTAGTTAATAAAGTCTGCACATTAATAATGGAATTCATTATATATATTAAAGAAAATGTTTATTGTTATTATAATAAATCCATGGTAGATTGTTTCAATGTACATATTCATTGTCACAATGAATTCTGGTAATAGTTTAATAACTCAAATTAATCATTTTATAAAACCTAAATCATTATAGGAATAAAATTGTTCGTTGGACCAATTTTAATGAATTTTTTTATTAATACCAATGAATATTTTTATTGTATTTACGTACATTTTTGGTTCAGCGTATACTTTGAGGGATTTAAACGTTCAGGGCATTTTTTTCCAAAACATTTTCGTGTCATCGATGACTTTGGGCGCGTCCAATTGGACACGCGCGTCTGGTGCATGACGAGTCGCAATACGATCGCTCTAGCGGAAACAGACACCTGCTAATGTCTATTAATAAATTTTCCCCGGTGCATTTTTGAAGGCGTGAATGGAGCTCAATCGGACGGAAGAGCCGCGGGGCGCGAACGTCGCCATTTTTATGCACTTTCGCTCGGCTAGTCTCGTTTCTCGTGAAGTGAGATTAAGCCTCGCACGCTTTCTGTAATTAGCTCCAAACAAATTGCGAGGAATTGATTCTTCCGATTTTCGACGGAAAGCGGGAAGCAGAAGATTATCCAAGGTCGGGGGAGTTTAATTGAATTCGACAGGTGCATCGAAATTGTGACGACTGGCAGTTGACGCCTTTCATCTCTCTATTCATTAATCCAATTTAAATTAATTCTGATCGCAAGTATTTTCAATTGCTGTGAGAGAAAAAGATTTTTGGAATTTAAAATATTGTGAGTGAATCCTTATTGATCACATTGTGTAATGAAAAATTTAAAATAAATGTTTTTAGTTTTTTTTTTTTTTTCGCAAAAGTATATATCCTCTAGAAATAATGCGGTTAGTACATATATCCAGATAGTTTTCCGTTTACGATTTGCTTTTGATATTTTATTAGTATTTTATGCGGCAATAAATAATGCTGATAACGATTCCACAAGTTTTTACAGCAATATTCATCAATGGCGCAGTTATTCCCTCGATCATTGGAACACATGCACGTTTGTGTTATTAAACATGTGCATTTTTTTAAATTATTACATAATACATATAAGTTGTAGATTAGATGTAAACCATTTCTTTTTTAAGTATACGTTAAAGACGCGGAGTATATGATATTTTTGAGCTTCCAAAATCGAACAAATATTCTAACACGTTCTAATTGTCAAAAGACAAAGGATGACGAACACAAACGCGCCTTCCTGTTTACGCCATGTATCCCGTGTCGCAATTCGACGCGGACGATTTTAACGGGCGCGTTGTATTCGGTCGGTCGAGCGTTTTCGCGACAGACATCTGCTTCCTCGTCGTCGAACATCCAATTACAGGATCGGGATTTAATCTACTGGAAAGCCCTGGGAAGCTAAGGCGAAAGCAGAATCGGTTTAGCCACGGTATGCACAGGTGGTGACGCTTGACACAGCGCGGTATGCGCGCGCGCGCGCGTTCGCTAGTCTTCGCGCGGCGCGTGCGATTGTCCTCCTTGTAATCGGCGAAATTGATCGATCGGGGAATCCCGTGTATATCACAATAGACGGTAATTCGGATGGTATAAAGATGATCCCCTAGGCTTTCCCAGCCACCGTCAGCCCTTTGATTGGATCTGAATGCCTGAAGGCGCAAAATGTACCATACACTATACCGTTTAGTAAAATCACATCATCACTCCGTGTCGTATTAACGATATTTAATGAGTTTGTAGGGCAAGAGTATACACCATAAAAGTCTCAAAAAATTCATAAATTTCCCTTTAATGATGTACCCAAACATAGAGACAATCCGCAAACAACGTAGCTTCTTTAAAAGAGAACACCCAGCAGAAGCCTCACTTAAAGTATTACATGTTACGTCAATATAAAACAAAACCTTCCTTTCGCAATTGTCGCATGGATTCGCCACACGGTCGTTTCTACACCTGGCAAAATGAATCTCGCTGATTATCCAACTGATCACGTGATTCGCAATTTATACATCGGACGAAATCTCTATTCGTGTCTATGCCTGCAACGATCTCCTTTGAAACCCGCGTAATCGCGAGACGCTTCGCCTGCTCGGGATTGATTTAAGCACAATAACGCAACAATGTGTCGGTATAATAATAACGAGGACGATGCCGATGACGGCTTCAATTTAACGCGTTGGCGCGATATGCACAGAGGTGCGTGCATGCATCCCGCGAAATCGATCGACTAGATGATTCTTCTAACTGCAGAGCGTCCGCGATATTACGTCGACTATTGTGCGGCGAGTACACCGTTAATGGCGTTCGCGCGCGGCAGAAGGTGCGGCAGAAATTCTTGGAAAACAGCGGACTCGTTCGCGAACTCTCCTTCCATCGGTTTCTTCGCGATCCAGTGAAAGTTATAGAGGAAGCTCAACTTACATTGAGAAATATAATATAGTTTTCTGTCGAATTTAATTGTCTCCGTTCGTACCGACTTTCCTAATATTAACACGTTTACACGCGTATAGCTGTGTTACACGTCGGACGTACAATGGCTTCGTCGACGTAAATGTGGCGTAGGACTTATTGGATACTGTAACTAAAGCGCGTTCGCCGCATTCCAGAAACCATACACAAGGCAACTACTCTCTCCTGCGCTATTTGACCGCCGCCATTAACCGCCGCTCGTGGAAATCGGAAATTTATCTCTCCTCGTAAGCTTTATCGAGCGCTTAATTTATATTCGCTCAAAGTAATGCGTTAAGAAATGTGGACGCTCCTATAACTTTGAAACGAATTGCAGAAATAAATTCCCCCGACTTTTGTGTGTTTCATTAAAATAGTACACTGTTCAAATTCTACAAAAGAAAATCTATTTGTATGTAAATCAGATTATTTTAGAGAGACTTCTGTATGTACAAGTTGGAAAACGTGTATTTACTACATTTAATACTTTTTACGTGTCTCAAACAGCCCACTTAATTTTGATGTTAATTTAGTACAAGATAAATGTATTGGAAAATAATACAAATATTATGTCACAATATTTACATAAAAATTGAACATTAACACAATTTCTAAGAAACGTGGAAACATATTATTTTTTTTAGTAAAATTAATATTTATATTATGTTAAATTAATACGCATTTTAATAATTTATCTTAGAATTCACGTTTTAAAGTATTTTTATTTATTTATTTAATTTAACTTAATATAAATTGTATTATCTCGATATTAAGAAATATTGAATATCAATTTAACATAAAATATTCGAATAACATAATTATACGTTATGTTAAAAATTTAACACAGAACTTTAAGGCGACGCTGAAGATACGGCCGAACTTAATCGATGTCGATAAAACAGATTTTTAATTTCAATTAAAATATTACATACATCAAGAAAATATTTACATACATTGAGTAAAACATTACGTACATTAAATAAGCCATTAAGTAAAACGTTACGTACATTTCTTGTTCTGCTATATCCTATATATCGTTTGAATGTGAGGTTATGTACACTCAAATCGTGCCATTTCCTTTGTAAGCTTCAAAATCACAATTTGAAGGTCTCGTGATAATCTTATAAATTAGTCAAATCCGAAAAAGTCTTTTCTGTTTGGATACATGCTTGCATTCATTTATATATATATGTGAAGAAAAAACCTACGTGGTAATTTTTGGGAGATTCTCATACCGGTTTGAACTTTTCCGGACTCGTTTGTGTTTTCCCTTTTATTCTGGAAAAGGATTTTTTATTCTGTATAAGGAAAACGAAATGGCGCGAGAAATACAAAATGAGTGTTCCGTCGGTAACTCCAGCATCCCCTTAACGGACTTGAATAGATAGATTTTAACAGAAATGCAAAATATTTTTTACTGCGTGCATAATGACATTTCTAGTGTAATATTTTGTTTCCGACTAGACATGAAATTAAAAAAAAACTTTTTCTCCATGACGATAATTTTTCTGGAACGCATTTCCAAAGACATCTTTTCAATGTATAGAACTTTCGTTCTTTTTCGAAAATTGATTACACATCTGCATATAATAGATTCTTCACGTCTACTTCAATCGTCTGTGATTGCGGTATTCAGAAATGTTGTAGCATTACTGTCGTCGATTAGGCTCGCTGCAAATTTACACTGTGAGTAGGATTAGACGGCTGCTAATTAGACTGCACTGTTTGTCGCGCATCGTCAAGCGCGCTTCCATGCACCGACGAAACTAAATAGAGGATCAGTCCAAATGAGAAAGAAGCAAAACGATTTCAAAGGAAAGGGACGCGCTCGCCGAGCGACGTGCAATGTGGCGGCTCTTCCATGAAATAAGAAAATGTTTCTAAAGCTATTTTCTCTCTTTCTCTCTCTTAGTAAAAAATCTGCATATTAAATATTTATAAAAACAAGAATAACTTAAATAAAATATAACTTTATTTTCCTGAAATATTAATTTTTTTTACGTTGGTTGAATTGAAGAAAATTAGATACTATATATATAATTGAACAAAAGGTTTTTTTTTTGTCGCAAAGGATATATTTCGCAATTCTTTAATTAACGCAGCGCACTGATTGGTAAACATATAGCAACGCTCCGGGATTTCACGAGATGGGTGAAGTTTTACAGAAACAGGGTTTCGTTGAAAAATTTTGCTGCGCCAATACGCGGATGTGCGCCCCTTTAGAAGTTAGGTGTGAACTGGCACACACAGTTTTTACTTGGTCTAACCTAATTAATTCGAGGTGGTCCGATCGAGAGGAGAGTTTCGGCACCGCACAAAAGGGGCACAGGCGGCCGATTGGCAACAATCGGACAGGAAATTAAGAACGCGATCGAGGAACCGCCTCTTCATTGTTTCTTTTTCTTTCTTTTTTTTTTCGTCGAAGCGCGACGAACGTTGGATGCGAGTCTCACGAAGCTTGTCTAGCCATTAACTTCTTCTTTCCGCGTTACCGCCCTTTTCCCATCATTTTCCTCGCTTTGATGATTTTCAAAGAAGTGAGGAACAAGATCGGGTGAAACGGGTAATAAGATGATGAATGTTTTTATCATGCGGCATGATAGGACACGATTAGAAAGTTTAAGGATGCGTAAGTATTTTTACGCGTTCCGTTACGGGAAGGTGGGGGTATCGCGTTTTGTTTAGGAAGCAACATTGTGCCCCTTTCGTCAACATTTCACTTACGTATGTATACCATCGTGAGACGTCCCCGATACATGATAAAATTGAAATTGATGGAAAAACGTTATTTATAGAGAACGTCATCGTGGCGCTGCCATTAATATCTGCATATTTAACCGTTTCTTCTCGAATTTATCTCGGGTCTTCATCATCGAATGACGTTAATGATGAACGCCTGATACAAGCAATAGCATCCGGGAGTGGCAGTGAAAGGAAATCGATGCCCCGTAAAGATGTCGCTTGTATTATTCGTCCGCCGCGCTCGATAGTTAAAATAACGTAGGTAGTTAATATCGCCTCATTAAATAACGTCCAAGAAACAAAGGAGCTGACGTCGAAAAACGGTCTAACGCGGCTGCGGATGAAGCTTTACAAGACTAATGACATCAAACTCGCCCCGATACTTTTATACAAGATTAATTTACGTCGAAATCTTTGTGTTTCTCAAGTCCCTGGCGGGACCTTTGAATTATCGAGCACAAATTACAAATGATGTGAAATGTCTTGAAATTGATCAGAGCCGAAAGATTGATAGCTTCAAATGATATAGTCCTTGAATTTGTGTCTGCCATATAGCGATCGAAAGGAAGCGTATACGCGATTGTGAAGGCACCTTATATTTTATAATGCGTATATATATACGTGTGTTCCGCCTACGTCTCATAATACGAGCATATAGAAGTTTTTAAGCGCTAATCATGTTGTCGAGCAGGTTTTCGAGTTTCTTCTCTCTTCTCGCTCTTCGGTTTATCGGCGTCCTTCTCCTTTCCCTCACAATCGCAGCGAGAGATAATAATTTCTCCGTCGCGCGCGCGTTATATGGCATTAAATTTCGGGGCAGTGACGGGCAGAAGGAAACAAAGGGGGGAGAGGAAAAAATGTCATGTCTCTGATACATCACACGTACGTATATATACGCCTCTCGCTTTCGAATCTGGCCGATGAAATGGCCGTCGGCAATAATATTATTAACGGCACGTAACAGTGAAATCGATATATATATAGAGGAACTCTTTTTCCGTGCTACCCCGCCTTAATGCGGTTCCGATTTGTCCTGTACCTGCTTATCGCCGGCACTATACCATAGGAAGATTCCGCGCTACCGTATGCATTATGCCTCACGCACACCGATTCCGGCCCGGTCGGTTATTTCACGGTGATCGGATATACAGAAATTCAGGCCTGCGTTTTCCCAGCGGCGCGGGGGCCATTAAAGCGGAGAGCTCGGTGACGCGGAGGCCGCAACATGTTCCGCTATTAAACGATAAATCCTTATTATTTTACCTAGTAAAATGAGACGCACTGCGCCGAACGGAAAATTCTTGCTGTTACCGATTTCGTAACAGCCGATTGGCGGGGACTGACGCTCGGCCGCGTAAAAGGTGAAATTTCCGACGACACGATGACGGCCGGGCTTCTCAGTTTCAGAACTACGTCACTGCTATACTCGACGATTAACGATCTCGTAAAAACAAAGGAAAGATATAAAGATGCTGGGATTCTGAAAGCGTCGTTATCGCATCCGTTACGTTCGTTCGGCCATTTTCGTGATAATATTATTCGTCGTTAAATAAGGATTCAGTTGGTGCCCCGCGCGGCGCGGCGGTAGCGCTTTAAAAAGCGCTTCCTTTTATTCCATTTAGTTAACGGCGCAAAATTCAACATTACAGAACCGCGGCGAATTCCATTCCGTCGGATTTACGGTCAACGACACGTTAACAAGGGCGGTGCGGCGCGAATGAAAGAACAAGAAACTCCGGTTCATTACTCGTAATGCCCGTAAGTCTAATTGGTCGAGTTCGATCGGCACTTTTAATACCCGCGGTTTCTCAACCGCGTGAAAAATCTTCTCTTCTAATTAGAATCCTCAAGGCGAGTCTCGCGATTGTATTCGAACGTGTATTATTACATTTGTAACTATTAAGGGGATGCTGGAGTTACCGACGGAACACTCACTGCGTATTTCTCGTGCCATTTCGTTTTCCTTACACTGTAAAAAAAATTTCATGCAAATTACAACAGTCATAGTGGGTAATTTTGGGACCCACTATATTAGTTGTAAACTTCCATGCGTTTGTAAATTTTCCATGTTGAAATAAAATTAATTTCTTAATTTGTAATTGTAATTTTCCATCCAATATGTAAAGATAAATTTACATTATCAGAGATAAAATGAACTAATTTTTGTAAAATCACACAATTTTACAAATTTCCACTATAAATTGTGTAATTGTTACACATACTATTTATGTAATTTTACGCACTTTTTTTACAGTGTATATAGAATAAAAAATTCTTTTCCAGAATAAAAGGGAAAACACAAACGAGTCCGGAAAAGTTCAAACCGGTATGAGAATCCCCCAAAAATTACCACGTAGGTTCTTTCTTCACATATTTATAAATGAATGCAAGCATATATCCAAACAGAAAAGACCTTTCCGGATTTGACTAATTTATAAGATTATCACGAGACCTTCAAATTATGATTTTGAAGCTTACAAAGGAAATGGCACGAGAAATACGATTTGAGTGTACATAACCTCACATTCAAGCGATATATAGGATATAGCAGAACAAGAAAATGTACGTAACGTTTTACTTAATGGCTTATTTAATGTACGTAATGTTTTACTCAATGTATGTAAATATTTTCCTGATGTATGTAATATTTTAATTGTAATTAAAAATCTGTTCTATCGACATCGATTAAGTTCGGAAGGCGGAAACTTTCGTTCGTAAGTCTAAAATAAGTTTGTTAAACTTGAAACACTTTTAATTCTCCGTGAACACGCCGTGTGAGTCAAATGCTAATAGCCCCCTGTAATTGCTACACGGAGACAAAGCGACATTAACGACATTCATGTCCACTTGATTTCTTGTAACGCGAAATTATCCGCGTCCGTATACCGCGTATATATATATATATATATATATACATATATATATATTCCGCTGACGTTAAATATCGCAGGGAAATCCAGCACGCGGCGGTCTCGACCCGCGCCCAAGCGTTTGCACCGCAAAAAGCTTCGCACTTCTTGCAAAAAAAGAAAAAAAAAAGTCCATTCACCGTGTGATTATTCAGCATCATCAGTTTCATCGCGTCAACTTAACTCAGGCGCGAGCGCGAGCGCGTTGCAACAATATAACTTCGCGCTACGCCATTACCACGTTATAAATGCTAATTGTGCAGCGCTACGCGCGACTTGCCTTTTTCATTGCTCCGCGACGTTTGTCATTAGCCCGCGGCTGAGCGACATTTACGCGTACCGGAAGCGACGAGAAAGATAGAGAGGGGGAGGGAGGGAGAGAGAGAGAGAGGGAGGGAGGGAGGGAGGAGAAAAAATAAGAGACATAATATCCAATCGGTTTACGAGCAATGTGGCGTATTAATGTCTCGTAAAACAAGCACTTTGTATTAAGAAGCAGTGGAAATGTAATCGCCCGCCGC
Source organism: Cyphomyrmex costatus (assembly GCF_001594065.2). Taxonomy (NCBI): domain Eukaryota; kingdom Metazoa; phylum Arthropoda; class Insecta; order Hymenoptera; family Formicidae; genus Cyphomyrmex; species Cyphomyrmex costatus. Next base: position 1,661,321 of record NW_017276833.1, on the reverse strand, counting down.
GTCGACCTTGAACTCTGAACTTCGGGCACCGCGATATTGTCTCGCGATAATTCGACGTCGTTATACGGGCGGGATTTTTTTTTTTCCAGCTTATCGCGAGATGTTCCGCGCGGTTGTTTATGAGTTTATTAATTTTATGCCGGAGCTAATGACCCACTCTCGATGATTACGATCAACGTTCGTCATTGTGAATGACGACATCTCGTATATACCGGCCACGGTCTTTCCCTCTTTCTACATTTCTGCTTCACACACGGGCACTCTTTATACTTTGATTTATCGTAGGGAGAGCCGCTGTGGATCTCACGTTTTCGAGATTATCATTAAATTTAAATTATAATATTGCCCAAGGTATCTTCGGAGTGCGTTTTCGTGAGAAAGAGGGAAAGTACGTCGTATATCGCTCGAGATAGAAGGATCAGGGTGACAAATGGAGAAAAGCGATTAAAAACATCGCGAGGCCGGTTTCCAATGCTGATTATATTTCCTACAATTAATACATCGCGAGAAGTGTTGTGAAATATCTTCGTTCTATACGTGGCCATTAACCCTCAAAGGTTCGTTCTATCGCGTTTGTTCAGTCATAGCAGCTGCGCTTGCAACGCGATACCGCTCTTTTCACCATCCGAGGCCTTCCGCATTGTTGGTGGTCCAGCGTTACCTGCTGACGTTTCTATCAGACGAGGTATTGTAGCGAGTTAATCGAATTGGCAAAGCGCGTTTTGTCTGCATCTGAATCTCTCTACGCAAACTACGTCTAAATTTTACATTGCATAAATTAACGTTAACTAAAAATCATTCCTTAGTATTTTAGAATGTTTAAACGTTTTAACATACGCCCTTTTTTTTTTTTTCATTTTGAATGTCGATTCTACACAAGTAAACAATTCCGCATGAAACTTTTATTTTTGTCATAAACTGCATTTTATCATAAACTCATTTCCGTTTGAAACTCATTTCCGTTGTTCTCCCCTTAAATATTTAATATCAAAAAATTGCGAGAAACAATATTCTGTACCGGTTGTTGCGCGAGTCACGTTCAAACTTTTCTACCGAATTGTCAATTTATCTATATCGTAATTTTGGAAAGCTCTCACAAATGTCTGAGGAAAAAAAAAAAAAGAAAATGAGACTTGGGCACCACACAAGTCGCCAGACATATTAATTGCGTGAAATGTTCCAAAAGATACGTTGAGGAAAATTATTTTCCAAAAGAAACAAATTATCGCTTCGCAGTATGAATATGATATTCGACGCTTACGACCCTATACAGATTCTGCCGCAATATTACACCCAGGGGAACTGAAACTTCCGGGAGGACACGTGTGGTCCGCAAAGTGACTGGATTTTGGAAACACTATATGGACATTTTTCAGCGTTGCCACAAAATCGTACATGTTACAAATAAAAGCAGGTTTCTCGAGTGGTCCGAAATGTGTGCCAAGAAGCATTACGCTTCGGCGGGCCTTGTCGCCCGACTAACGTGAGGAAAATACAAATGGAAAGGTTCGTAAAAAAGATCACCGTATATCGCGAGGATTTATTCCGACTGTTTGGTGCTGGGCTGTATATCGTTTCACAACGCGACGTGTCTCATCGCCACATCGGCCTTTACAACGCACATATAATATATATGACGTAAAACTGTGATATATCCAGTCGATTCGCGATAGTTTCATTCGGATCGAAGGCACCTATGATTTTTCACCCCGAGCCGTTTATTTCCGTCCTCCGCCTGTAACGCGACGGATGTGCGATCGATAACCAGCCTAGCCGCCGATCTAGCGGCTATCGCCTCCGAAGCGTGTACTCGCGCACACAATCCTGCTTACGTATGCAAATACACATGATGGTACGATTACGAAAAGTTTCCCGCTGTACGTAACTTCCTACCGGCATCGACTAATGACAACCAGATCACAAAATGAAAACGTGTTCTTTGTGTTGTCTAAATAAAAGTCAGCTATTTTTATTCCTATATCCATTTCTAACCCAAGTCTATTTTCAGAATTATTATCACGGTATATTAGGTTTCCTTTTATCATCAATCATATTGTCCACTCTTAATATAGTTAACTGAGATCAAATGTCTGGTTTCTCGTGACGCAAAAAAAAAAGCAGGCAGGATATTTTTAATAATTGTCAAAAGTGCACAAAAAAAGTACGGGTTACAAAAGAGAGAGAGTTTAGATTAATACTTTTTTTTTTTTTACAATATAAATATATTTGCGATAGATTTCATTTACCTATATAACTTTGCTTGTAAATAAATTAACAAATAAGATGAAAATATTCAAGGACTTTTAATATAACAATAATTAATACAAATCGAAAGGGCGATGTAAGAGTCAAAAGTAAAATTACATTTAAAAATAATATTACAATGTCATCATATTTAATTTTAAATTTGAAAAACAATAGAATATAATTACAAAAATTACTTAAAACTAAAAACATGATGAACGTTATATATACGTAACAAGTTTCGACTCCTTGATTGAGTCCTCTTCAGGCTTCAAAATTGTCTCTTTCATAGATAAAATTATTGTAAATAGTCAAATATAATATTGTTGTTAAAAAATTGATAATTAGCAAGTTGACAAAGTTTCTGTAAAATTAATGCAACGCTATACAAAATGTTATGTGAATGTTGGAGTTTTTAAGAAAACACTTACCAAAACAATAGTATAGTAAATAAATAAATTAAATTAATTGTGAAATAAAAAGAGTAGATGAAATCCGGATTTTCACGTTCATAAAAGTAATTACAATGATATAATGGTCCACAAGCACGATTAAAATCCTTCGATTGATTAAGCTCGCCGTTTCAATTCGTGTTCCCTTCTTATCTCAATCATGCGACGGAAAATGTAAAAATACCGCCGCCAAATTGATTCGCAAAGGCGAAAGGGGACCGCGATGGAAAGAGGACGAAACGAACGTAGAGGGATAGATGGAGAGAGAAGGAGGCGGAGCAGGAAATAAGTTCGGCCGCCATTTTGGGTGAGATTTGTCTTCATTAGGACTTCCTGCGGCGCCACTAACGTCCCACCTGGCGTTATAAGGTGTTGAACCACTCGAAGCGGTGATATTAGCGGCTGATGAAACGATATTGCTCCTGATGGGTGGTCCCCCACCTCGGTGTCGTTGATGAAGACGCGAACAGTTGGCTCTCCTTCGTCTTCCTCGCTTGGACTTACAAGTTCCGAGCTCTGACTTATTCACCCCTGCGATGTGGATTTACCAAGGCGACCCTTCTCGCCGCGCCGCGTATAAGGTGTACCTAAAGTACGGCGGTGGCACATCAGGGACGCTCCAGCTTATTCGCCGTCCCCAAGTCGCATTTATTTCACGTACAATACGAGAGTAATAGAATACGAACACTGATTACGCGTATCAAGCGACATATTGGCATACATATTACATACATGTTACATCTTAACGTTGCATGATATCTTTCTGTTTTGCGGAACAACGCTTTTCTACTTCTCTTATTTTTTTCTTTTTTTTTCCATCAATTGTTACAAGCGTTTCATTATTTTATATACGAGTTTATATAATATTGATTCTCATTTCTGATTGTATATGTATACAGTAAATCCCTTCTTATTTCTCTTAGATGTATTAGGTACACCCTATATCTTTTAGCGCACGCCTAACCGCCTGATGAAAGTAGCGCTTATCGCTTATTGCGAAAGTACCGGACGTGTCGCTACCGCTTACCCGATTCACCTGAACATAACTTTGCCCGTACTTTACCGCGACATTCTCTAACCGAATTCTGACTTGCCTAAAGGAATGTGCCCGGAACACGCGATCGTCCATAAATTAGGTGCTCCTTTGAAACATTTTTCGTGTATATCGATCCATATATTTTTATATACAGCATACGTAATCCTTCCAAACACGGAGCAATGATAGTTCTCTTCTTTGAAAAAATTAAAGACCACGATAATTTATTCTTCAAAAAGATTAAAGACACGAATATGAATCAATATTTCTAAAAAAAGAAAAGAGTTTTCAGAAAATGCCACAGATGGTAGGATTAATGGAAAGTTACAAGAAAGTTTTAAGAAAGGCAAATTATATATAATTATCTTTTCATTGAGTTTACACTAAATCGTACTTGATGTGGACAAACTGAAATCGATAATTTGTAAGTTTTGATAGAAAAAGGGTACAAGTAAAAATACACTCGTGCGTAATTGCCCCTAACGAGATTTACATTAGATTTGCGCAAACTTCTTCGCCGCGCATTTGTATTACGTGATCCTTATACGAGATAGAATTCAAAGTTGAGAAATCGCGTTCAGCGTTAACTGTGCGATGAGAATATGGATCGTTGTGTTTGTAAAGGTAATGAGACCTAATAGCGGAAGGCCTCGAACGTTAGTCTCAGAGGGAAGAAAAAAGAAGAAGGGGGGTAGCGCGTGACAATCCAGTCAGGCTAAAGAATTTATCTCGTAATTACGCTAATCAGCGGCACGTGAATCGACCGCCTGTTTTTTCGACGATCTCAAAGCCGCTAAAAGCGAGTAAAGGACCAGAGACGCCGGAAATAGACGTGAGAGATGATAAAGGGGTAACGCGTGCGAGAGGGACGAAAGATGCATAATGAGAGAGAGAGGGAGATGAAAATCTGAGAAAGAAGTCTGAGTTAATAGGATCAGAGAACCGCGGTCAAACGATCCTTGAAGCCGCTGTTATTTAAAGAGATGCGAAAAGAGACGTCTCAAAGCGACATTACGTCGTGTGTTACGTCGTTCTCGAGATTCACGGAATCGTTCCACGCGAACGTCGCTCCGCGCAAATTGCATTAAACTTTACTGCACGCGCGTTGGTATTTTCAATTTAAATTAATGCCATGCAGCCACGTATAAACACCTTGTAGCTTATATCTGCGCGAGGTATTTAAAGTATTGTTATCACAGAGAGAATTTAAACAGACAACAAAAATTGCGCTAATTACACTATTGTTCTGGATTGCGTGTATAAATAGTTTTATATTTAACAATGTAATGCGATTAAATGGATTTTACTATCTAAAAATAAAAAATTAAAGAAGTTTTTTATTTAAAAAAGCATCAAATATATATATATTTATATATATAATCTAATTTAGTATAAATATAAAGAAGGCAGCAAGCCGAGTAAATTAACGAACAATAATTTACAATAATTTAAACAATCGTATCAAAAACAAACGTTTTGACTCCGATCGGGTCATTTTCAAATTATATAAATTAAATTTAAATATATTATTTACACATTCTTCGTTAAGTCAAAAAATATTCTCAATTCAATGCAAGTTTCAGTCAATGTTGGTGTCGTAAGCATAATTAATCCTTGTCAATAATAAAAAAAAGGAAGTAACACGTCCGTAAATAAAATTATTATAATTAAAAATTAATTAAGACAATTTGCAGCGAACTAAAATGAGATTAGCACTGATCTTTGTAATGATAAATAAGGTAATCTAATTTCTTTATTAATTTATTTGAGACAAAAATGTGAAAAATTTCTTTCTCTCTCTCGAAATAAGCAGCTTATATATTGGCGTGTATCCGTCATTACAATTGAAGATTAATCTTTTTTTCATACTCCAGCGATAAAATCGTTTTCTCTGTGACGATAAAGCTCGAGAAACATTCTTCGCACTGAAATCAAATCGGGCACGCAGTTCTCAAAATACCGCGACAAGCGGAAGAAAAATTTGTCGCCGAACGAAGAAAGCGACGAACTTTTCTTCCAGGTATTTTAAACGGCCTGTGTCCGCACCTCATAGGAAGGACGAAGTGTCTCGTCGCGACTGACAAAGGACGTCGTCTCCCGGTCATTAGTCACGGCGTCGTCACTTCTGCAATTAGAAGCCGCTAAGCATTTTTTTTTCGCTCCACGCCCCCTACGTCCCTCTCCTCTCTACCGTACGCGTCTTTATGAGCCTATAGCCGTGGCGTGTGAGCCGACACGCCGTATTCCCGAGGGGATCCTTATGTGGCAGTCGAGTTACCGTATTTTACGCTCCGCGCTGAAACGAGCCTCTCGCACTTCGTTTCTTCGTTAAGCGACGATTTGAACGGCATCCGTTATACTTCGATAGCCCGACCCGAGACAGTTTTGGATTGCTCCGAAAGCGATTAACTCAGAAACGGGATGCGCGGTTTCTCTGAACAAGGAAGAGAACGAATGCACTTGTATACGTACATCGTTTTAATTTGCTTCAAACAAATTTTCTTCCTCTCATCTAAGTTATATACAATTTATGTAAAAATTTGAAGGAAAGAATTAAAAACAAAATAGAGCCTCTTAAATTTCTAGCGATCTTAATATTCACCAAGTTAAATTTTGAATTTCTAATTAAAATAATCTCATCTTAAATATTTTTATATTTTCTAGATATTGGAAAACTCTATGAGAGAGAAAATAAAATATTGAAAATTAGATATTAACATCTATCTTTTCAAAATTATGTACCAGTTGAAGACAATCAGAAAGATTTCACTAGAATTCACGATTCGATTTATAGAATGTTAGAAATATACATATATTATACAATATGAAGAAATAATCAAAAAAATATCGAGATATCAAATTTACTTTGTTGATTTAAATATCCGATAACAAATTAATTGTAATTTTGTATATGGAATCTTAATTAAATTTGTGTATCTTAAAGTTTTACTTGGAACCGCTGGGCGTTTTCTCCGCGAGTGAATTCGTAAGAATTGATCGAACGCGTTACGCTCTTATACATCAAATGACGACTCATCGGTCTCATATATTAACGATCTATCGCTTCTTTCGAACAATGTAATAAGAGAAACGCAAAAGGATAAACGCAACACCGTAACTTTGTCGCTTGCACTTCGGCTTGCATACAGGAAAGCGAGAGTGCGGGCAGGTCGCGCTTACAAACCGGCGAAAAATCAAACGATAAATCTCGAACTCTCGGGGGCTGCGGTTATGCCCTTGGGTCTAAACGACTAAATAAGTGTTCCAATTTCAAAATTACCCGCTAAACGATTTGTGGGCCGGCAGAAAATATATCGTTGACATGTGGGCAAAGCCCCTCCGGGTTAAGAGCCGGGGTAGGAAGCCGAGGCGGAGAGGAGTAGGACAGCCGGGGGAGAAGGGAGCGGCAGAGGGGGAGGAGAGAGAGAGAGAGAGAGAGAGAACTCCCGGAGATGCTGTCGGGAGACAAATGACCGCCGGCCGACGGAAGACACTTCCAAATTGCTCCACGGTGTCGCAGTCCCGCCTCTTTTTGCGCGTCTCTTCGTGTATATTCTTCGAATGCTCGCACTTGTAGCGGGCGGACGACTTATTAGCGAAATACCGCGGGACGCGGACGTGTGGCACGAGCGGCCGCGCCGTTTGTTTCGCCCGGTCTGATCTCTGGAGCGAGAGACCATATAGTCTTTATTCCCTAATTTAACCCACCCGCGCGCGCGATCCACGCAATTTCGATTTTCTTTAACATACATATACGACGTAATTTGATTTTTGAAATAATACAGTACAACTCGGAATGATGATAATTTAAGACGCTTCTCCCCCTCCCGGATGTCCAAAAGATTAATGCTGTTCGATGATGTACTTATCCACAGCAAAATATCTCATTGGAATCGGACATTGTTTCGGAGTTTGGTGAAACTTTGGGCATAGATAATTTATTCAAAGACTCGCCATTTTTTTTTTTTTTTTTTTTTTTTTCATACTTATGCATATTCCCTGTCGAAATTATGTTCATGTATTTTGTAATTTGATGTGTAAGACTCTTCCCGCGATTAATATATGATGCATATAGTTTAGCAGAGATTTTTTTAATGTCAAGATATAATATGTGTAAATACAATTAAATTGTAAACAATTAAAGTTGACTGATCAACCAATTGGTCTGCTTGACGCCTCCTTCCCGGGCATGTCTCCGCCTCTTCCTTGTTCCTTTATTTTCCCCCTTGTTTTCTTTCAACGGTATTCCACTCAACACACTCGCAAAAATACAATCGATTATACGATCACACGCTAATCACCAAAGTGTGACAATCGCGCGACATTTTGCGCACATTTCCCACATTAACCGCATGCGACGCACGCTTTAATAATACAACGGATTAAGTCATGCGAATAAGTATAATACGTTTAACGTTGTCTTGCAAATTGCGAATATCAAACGACGGAGGACTTTAAATTAACGAGTCAGTTTGAAGTGCAAAATAAATTCATGGTGGTGGATATGCATTAAGATATGAGGTTAATTAAAATTGTGTTCATCTAATTAAATTGTTTCAACGCCACTTGGATTTCGAAATATTCCGTCGTTTCTGCACGCTACAAGTCGTTAATCATGGAATTTAATTAACAGAACGAATCGAAGAACAATCGCTCCAACTATTAGTCAGAAATAATCGTTTTCTAGTATACTTGGCGCGTTTCAAAGGATTATAATGCGACCCACAACGCTGCGTACATGTCCACCCGAGTCTCGCCACGCGAATGACAAACCGCGTGTACGTACACAGTGCGGCGGCAGCGATGTAAGTCCACCGCATGCAGGAACCAAAAACGACCAAAGCCGAGAACGCTGTGTATGCCAGATATAATCTGTTGCCGCCAAATTTATTTAACGCTATAAGATGCACGCTCATCGAATATTTAAACTTACATTTTCACCAATAATGTAACAAATTGATCTCGACGAATTGACTATTATCGCATCTTGAAACTAATATTATTTAGAGAATAAAATTTTCACCTTTTTCTTTTTTTTTTTTAAAGAATCGGAAAAGTATTTGATACGGATTAATTAATTTTCATTATTTTCCATTTACTTTCCATGTTGTACTTTTTATGTTTTCAGAAAATTAAAGTTACGGGATAATTTTGATAAGAATGAAGAAGAGAATGAAATAAAATCGCTATAACGTGACACGTCTCACTTTTGTATTTATTAAAATAACACACCTTCACTTTTTTAGAAATGTGAAAATTTAAGAAAAATATACACGTAATAGATTAATTTACAAACAAGTCTTCATTCTTTAAAATTTAAAGTTACGTTTATTAATTATCTTTAAGGGGATGCTGGAGTTACCGATGGAACACTCATTTCGTATTTCTCGTGCCATTTCGTTTCCCTTATACAGAATAAAAAATCCTTTTCCAGAATAAAAGGGAAAACACAAACAAATCCGGGAAAGTCCAAACCGATATGAGAATCCCCCAAAAATTTCCACGCAAGTTCTTTCTTCACATATATATAAATTGAATGCAAGCATATATCCAAACAAAAAAGACTTTTCCGGATTTGACTAATTTATATTTTATAAGATTATCATGAGACCTTCAAATTATGATTTTGAAGCATACAAAAGAAATGGCACAAAAAATACTATTTGAGTGTACATAACCTCATATTTCAAGCGATATATAAAATATAGTAGAACAAGAAATGTATATGTAACGTTTTACGTAATGTTTTACTCAATGTATGTAAATATTTTCTTGATGTATGTAATATTATAATTGGAATTAAAAATCTGTTTTATAGACATCGATAGTTTGGCTGTCTCTCCAGCATCGCCTTAAACGGAGTGATCAATGAATTATTCAAACTTTTATCTTAAAAAGGAATTAAATACTTTCCAAAATTAATGATTTGTTTTCATTTCAAAACTTAATATTCAGTTGTTTGTGCTAATGTAAAAGAGAAATGACTGATATTTATATAGTAATTTTAGCATTGTTCATTCGCATTAATGATCACCAAAAGAGACTTAATAATTATTTTAATATAATTATAATCAACTGCATTAAAATATTATAATTCATTCACGAATAAATCTAATTGTAAGGACCGGCGAGACACACAAACGCGAAGTATCGAAGGCATTAAAGCGCTTAAATGAAATAAAATCCTCTGTTAAAACAGAATTACGTTTCAACTACTCCCGATATGGAGGCACAAATAAAAGGTTGCCGCCGGCAGGTAGTGTCGCTTGTAAAAACGTATAGTGTAGGAGTACCGTTAAAAGCACGTCAAGACAGTGTAACGACTTCGACTTTTTCTTTTTTTTTTTTCCCCCACTTACCCCCGCGCGCCGATAAAGATGTCAAATATCCCGAGAGAACTGGTTATCCACAATGGCAAGAAACACGGATGGGGAACCTGTTATGCCACGAATATATCTCGCAGGGAAGAATTCAAGTGATGCATTGCATACGGTCGTTAACCCATTTCGATCTTTCTTTACGTGACAGCGGTATCGTCGCGGTGACACGTCGTTCGGCACGCCGCTTCGTACTGTCGCGATTTATGCTCGCGCTAGATCTCGTCCGGGATATCCTCAGGTCTGCGCGGCAGCATTTGTTGTACCTCGCAATTATAACAAATGCGTTAAAGCCGTTCGCGGATAGCAAATTTCCGCGCGCTATATAAAGGAATCGCTTAGGAATCTGTTCGTTCGCATGATGGGACATAATTTATTCGCAAAATTATCTGTTTGGGACTTTTTGCATGGACCCTTTAAAGAAAACGCCTTTAACTTGGAAATGAAATTAATATATCGTAGCATCGTGTAATCAGTGTAATGTATTACAACTGTACTTTTTCTTCATTCTTCTTTCGCTACCAAGCAGATTATGTAATACTGATTATTTAGCCCGCGAGACATATAGTTTTCAGGTTAAAATTGTTACTGGAAAATCTCCCAATTTATAAGTTGACAATTAAAAATTCCAATATTGATTTTAGCGTAACGAAATTTCTAGCCGTAAATAATCAGAAATAGATGTTAATCTCACACTGTCAACAAGTTGAGCATTGCGAATGAGCAATGAAAAATGGATGTGTCGAAACACCGGAACTCGTTAACGGCGCAACGATTTTCTTTGTTGCATCACAGACCGTTTGCAGTTTGACCGTAAAATTCAGCTTAACAAGAAACTGTTGTCGAATAATCTACTCGACGAGACGCCAGTTAAGCTGTTTCAAGATCGTCGCGCCTCTTAACTCCGTCACTATTCTACTCGAGTGAATCTTGCTCGAGCGTAACCAAGATGGCCGCGCAACGGTTTTGTTGGTCTTTCGCGAGACATATCATGTCGCTTTGCATCGTGCTGTTTGCTTCTACGGCTGTTTTCCCCTATGCCGTCGCGCCACGATAAATCAAGTTTCGAAAATTTCTCTAACATATTTTTTATGATAATTTTCATATATGACATTGATTAGGAAAGTTTTAACGAATAATTTTTTGGCGATTTTAATATAGAAAATTTAACTGTAAATTGACAATAAAAGTATTTTAGGTACATTTTTATAATTAAATATTGCCACATCACTTTGAAGAATTATTATGTCATCACGTGATTAATTCAGATACAAAGTTTAGATGCAATAAAATTTTTTTAATTTTTGAAAATTATCAGTGACAAAGAGAATGATTTTGCTGACGAAAATTTAGATACATTTGAAAAAGACTATCAAAATAATTATGTGTAGAATGCTCGAACTTGTTAAAATATTACAAGTTTTTTTGCAACATTATAGTTGAATTCTCTGCATTATTTTTATGGTTTCCAAAAATTATTTTTACATTTATTTTTCTATATCCCATACTTTAATCTTTAGATATATCAGTACAAATCTTCTTTTCGTTGACTCTAATTGAATTTTTTGGCTAAAAAGATCAACATTAAAAAATTAATAAATTTAGTAAAATAAAAAATTTATTGAAAAATATTACAATATATAACGAGAATTTTTGCTATAGTTTTTTACCGTCACACACTGTATGTTATAAATCAAGGAGAATGTGAGTTCTTCGTAGAGAAATGTCTCATACTGTATAATATAGTTTATGAAACTAATAAATATAACTTACTTTTTAAAATTGGTATACTCGTTACACATCACTTCAGTGATAAAAGGAGATCAATCCGTTATTAATTATTAAGATTCATTATGAGAGCTGTTGAATTATGTTCGGAAGACGATAAAGCACAGATATATGAAAGTGTATCGCGGTTCACGTAATTAAACTAAATTTTCGGCCAAGTCAGCACATTAATCAAGCAAATTTCGCCGCCATCTGTGACCCTAGTAGATGTCATACACGGATATGGTTTACGCACGGCAGGTGGTCACGCGGCTACCCTTTATCTGGAATTTATTTCTGTACAATTCTCCACTGTGCGTTTATATATCACTTTAAAGAGAATTTAGGTTTTTTTAATCCCTCTCCTTATCATTTTAAAAGAATTCCAATTCATAATCTTTTACGTATGATAATTTTTGTCTGTAACTTTAATAAAATTCAACGATTTATGCAACGTTTTAGAAATACAGTATTTTACTCAAAACAGTATTTTACTTATCTGATAAAACGTGAATATCGGAATTTTGAAAGAAAAATTTTTACAGTAGAATCCGAAATGGTTTGTCGACAAAAGGGTGAAGAAAATCTTTCCGAAAAGCAAGCGTCGCGACGACGGCTTAAAACTATTTGGAAAGTTTAAGAAAAAGAGAGAGGAGACGCGAGTTGCGAAAAGACAGCCGAAGCGGCGAATCGTGAACATCAAACGAATTAAATCTCTGCGGAGAACCGACCGCAGAAACTAATATCTCGACGCTTCTTCCGTCCGTCCATCCGTCCGTTCGTTTACCGTTTCATCGTCGTGTCTCAACATCTTTGTCGTGCAAAATTCTCATTCGCTTTGTCTTCGATTTCATTTATCAATGTATTCTCGAATCTGGCTGATTTTAAAAACTAAAAATAAATTTTAGGCTCAAAGAGAATGATTGATATAAATGAAAAGTATCATGGGATTAAAAGATATATGTAATGAATCAAATTAATCGAATCCTATCTTCAAATTGAAATTGAAGTATAGAAAAAATTAAATATATGAATTTATTGTAATATATCAATCGGTGTACAGTGTGGTTCTCTCGTCTTCTAAATATCGTTTAAATATCAACAAAAAATTTCGAGATTCAACTTAACCATTAATTTAAATTTATACTGATGAGGACCTAAACGAGAGATCGACACGTTTATTTATATTATTGTGTGATTTTTAATAAAGTTACTTATAATTCACACGAACAACTAGTGTTGGCCCACAATAACTTTACATATATATATTTAGAAAAAAATTAAAGTTAATACGAAATTAAAATTAAAATATTGCAATTATTGTATGAAAAATGACGCATATTTTTTCAACAGTTTTTTCTCCCATCTTTCTATATGTGAATTACACGTTGCACTTGGGTTGCAGTGTAATCGAATCAATATACGCCTTTCACGAAAAGGTTCTCTTTCGTGGCAAAGTGCTTGATAGTCTCCTCCTTTATTATTTTCTCGTCTATAGATTGGTAATTAATTTCCTCCCGTATGTGCGCGCGCTGTATAGCTATTAATTATTTCTTATCCACGTAATATTGATTTCAGTCGTAAACATAACTAAATTAATATATCGGCAAATATAGAATATCCCCTAGTCGTTCAGCACATATTTATTGCTCGCATATAGAACTGATTACATTTTTGTTTTTTTAGGATAACGACTACGTGCCTTCGTCAATTTAATTAGATTAAAAATATACTTGATAAAATAAAAAATAATAATAAAACTATGTATATATGTATATATATATATATATATAAAAAATAATCTGTATTAATGTTCATAATTTTCTCAACAAGAATCAAGATTCCGAGGTGTTTAGGACTAACGGTTAATTCGAAACGTTGGCTATTAGAAAAGCGGGACATGTGGATTGAACGAAGCACGTGTTACTCTGTACTTTTGGGTTGCGTTTAAGCGATTAACGAACGAGCGCGGCTGTACCCTCTCTTCCAATTAGCGCAATAAAATGATTAAGACGGTAAGAATGCCAACACACCCATTCTTTCAAATAAGGCGGACTGTCCCCCGAAAACGAGACGTCCGGTCACCTTATACGTGCACGACGTCGCTCGTGCCGGTCAGGGAGAATTTTTTAAATGGACTGTACGGTCGGGTTGTGCAGGTGTGACCGATGGCGGCGGCCTTTGATCCTAGAGCGACTCCTCGGCTACTTTGTCCAAGACTCATCGCGTCCCCCCCCCCCCCTCTCTCTCACTCTCTCTCTCTCTCTCTCTCTTTCTCTCACCATTCGATTCGATTATTTCCTAATGGCTAACGCCATTGCGAAAACGATCATTGCGCATATTTCTCGGTAAACATTGCACATAAAAAATACACGGGGTCGGTCTGGTTAATGGATAACGACGTTAATCGATCCTACTTTCCTCCGAGAGTCGTCGCGAGTATAACGAAAATTATAAAACGAAACCCAGTATTACACGGTATCGTCCGCTAATCAGAAACGATGAACGATGATTATTTTAGACTATTTCTCGAGGAAACAATTATTAAGCCAATAAAATCGATAGAACAATTTTCATGTCAAGCTTTACACACCGCTAGAATAGTTTTCCACGATCTAATCTAATATAAAGAGATCACCTATAGATATAATCAGCAGATATTAAAATAAATTATTCCCATGTTTTAATCTCGACAGATAATGTTAAAACGTGTATTCGAGAAATTAGATTGTAGAAAGAGAGAGAGAGAGAGAGAGAGAAGAAGAAGAAGAAGAGATGATTACTTTAATTGGCTACTTTTTTTAATTTGGAATTAATTTATAATAACAAGTAGATTTTTAAGAAAATTACCGCACTTACAACAAACTCGATAACACACCGGCTTGTTAGAGTAGCAATCCATTTTCTCTCAGGAAGTATTTTAATATAAAAAGTTCATAATGAAAAATATGCGTGCATTAACATAATCGATTCCAGACACACTTCGATATAATTCAGAATCAATTACAATTATTTAATTAAAAGATTTAGAATTTCGCGGTCGAGATACGTTAGCGCTAAAGAATGCATCGTGTCCTATTTATAACTGCATGTTGCATGTACAGCAATATCGCAAATTGAGATTATTTATATCCGTATACATCTAATCTGATAAAACTACAAATCGCTTCGGGGCTAAAGGCGAAACGTCTGGTGGAAACATTTTGAACTACGGCTCAGCTAGTAACTGAGAACTATCATAGTTATGGCTCTCGGAATTCCATGGACTGAGCACCGTAACGAATGCATAATATTTTTTTTTTATGGGGAGAACCCTTCCATGACTCGGAAATACATTTAATTTGTAGTCCTCGGAGAGGATTCCGTGAACTACAATTTCGACAATGGTCGGCTGAAAAAAATTCCGATTCGCTTTGCATATCCCCCAATCCCAGGATTATAAACTTTCGATTACTGTATATATACTTTCGTACCGTGCGCGTTCTGTATATAGTGTTTATATATATTTCCAATGTCACTTTGTACATCAGAAGAATACCATAGATCTTTTCTCGAGGAACCAAAATAGAGATCAAAATAAAAGGAAGATAAATGCGTGCTCTTAAAAGATTTACACCTCAACTGCTTCAAACTTTAACTCCTCTGTCGATGCGTAATTTTTCATTGTCATTTCGCTACCGTTTCACAAAGTTCTCGCTGTAAAATGTAAAAGTGAAAACAAAATAAAATCTATGCAAGTGTTTTTTATTGTTCAAAATTAATCGGGATTTTTTATACGAAATTCGCGCAGAAAACTATAAAAATGTTTACTGTTAAAAATTTAACATATAAGTATCCAACACATGCATTGACAGAAGAATTAATACACAAAAAAAACAAAACAATTAAAATTTAAAAATATAATATGAGGCTCATATGAATAAATCAAAAACATAAATTAATAGATGCCAATAAGAGCCGACACTTGATTTTAATGTGTAAATTCATTTGATTAGCAAAACAATAAGTATAATACATTAATTAATACGTATACGTTTCGACCTATGATTAAGGTCCTTTTCAATACTGGTAAAATTAACAAAAATTTTTTTGTATAACATTATTAATTAATGTACTTATTGTTTTACTAATCGAATAAATTTACACACTAATTATCCAGTGTCGGCTCTTATTGGCATCTATTAAAACAATTAAAAATAGAAAGAATATACAGAACTCTTAATATTTAGAAAACAAAGAAATAAAAAAGGCAATTAAGAGTCTAAAACATAAATGATTTATTAGATCACATTTATGTTTTAAACACTTAATTGCCTTTTTATTTCTTTGCTTTTTAAAACAATTAAAAAAGTAATACCTAACATGACCTCTGCTTCACACAAAGCTGTTTGCCAAACATTTATTCACTACGACACATGTGCTTCAATCTCTGATCAGCACGTATTACTTACTGGCAATCTCATGAAATTAATTATCTTGATTACCATATAAACATGTCTATTCTGTATCTATTGATATACCTTTATATAAATTCACGTAATATAGAGAAACTCAATCTATACGCCCGATCCATCTGCTGTAATATATTCTTATCGACTCTTTCTATCTCTTGTTTTATTCCTATATATGCGGAATTACCTACGCATATATATACGCGTGTTAAGTGAGTGGCGAAAACGATAAAGCACGCGGACACTAAACGTTCGTTTAATTTTTCAATATCCTTTTTTCCCCTTTCGTACAACTCGTATTTCACTAACGCGTTTTCATGGAGAATTTTTTCCCACCAACGCAGCTTCGCGAGCGATTACTCATACAACGTCAGCGATAAAATCTTAATTCATCTATTCGTATCGGTAGCTAATTATCGCCGTTGCGTTCCCCGAGAGACACGGCCCGCCGGGACCCGACGGTCTTGTTATCGGCGGCGTTTAATTGCCGTTGAATCGACGCGTTTCGTTTGTGCAATACTCGCGTCTTCGCTCATTCATTTATCCCGCGTGCACGATAATCGATGCCGTGAGAGACGCGGCGCTACCACGAAGGCAGAATCATTCTCAGATCTTTCCGTGAGAAAGATCTGAAATCCACCGATCATAAAAAACGATCTTTCAATTATTTTTATCGATCGTTGCCATTCGCTTTTTAGAAAGTTACTTTTTGCCTCTTTGCAAGCAACATTTGTAAAGATGTAGAATAAATTATTTTTTGCCGATATTTAAATAGTACAATTTTCCCATTAAACTAAATACCGATGAGAATAAGCCATTTACGGTCCAAATAAGAGTGTTTGTTTCCCATTAAAGTTACTTGAAAAATTTAACAGTGACACTATTATATAAAATAACAAAGCCACTGTGATTATGAAAGTTTAAAAAAAGTCTTAAAAGTTGATCCCATGTGTGTACCTGACGTGTCGTAATTTGCCACGAAATTATTGATAAAAAATAAGTATGAAACAAAACTAACTGTGTCCTACTTTCTTGTATTGCAGAACAAGCCAATCACTTGAACCTGTTCAACAACCGCCAACAGCCGAAGAAGAAGCGCAAGAGTCGGACCGCGTTCACGAATCAGCAGATTTTCGAGTTGGAGAAAAGATTCTTGTATCAGAAGTACTTGAGCCCGGCCGACAGGGACGAGATCGCCGCTCAGCTGGGTCTGAGCAATGCCCAAGTGATCACGTGGTTCCAAAACAGGAGGGCGAAGCTCAAGAGGGACATGGAGGAGCTTAAGAAGGACGTGCAGACTGTGAATCCACTTCTGGTCGCTCAACATCACAAGACTTTCCTAGAGAACGTGCAAGATCTGGGAATCTTGAAGAAGCGACCGTTGCCAAATTCCATGGACGAGAAGTCGTAGAGGTCGACTTTTCCGACCTTCTGTGCAATTGAGGCTCGAGGAAAATCGGACGACGAACAGTTATATTCGTACGATATCAAGTGTTTAAGACCGAAATGAAAGATCGAAACGCGTGATGCATAATTTCGACTGCATTTTTGTACAATAGTCTTTTTTCTTACGTGTGATTCGCTCCCTTAATTTTAATGCTCTTTCTTGAAGAAATTGCGAAGAAAGTCTTACGATGAGAAAGCCCTTTTCAATGATCTTGTCTCTGTTCAATAATCTATTACGGTTCAACATATTTAAGAAGTTTCATATTTTTTTCAAAACTGTAAATTCAATTTCTCAACGAATATAAATATACAATGATAAAAAAAAAAGTTACAATTCTTAAAAATGCCGGGAGAAAATATCACTTTTCAAGAGAAATTTTTTTTGCGCTTGTTAGAACTGGAAACAAAGTGACGTTCCCACGTCGTAATTTACGGCTTCGAATGGAAAGCGTATCATAGTCCGCTGCAATTTTACGCGCAGAGCGCGATGTATTATAATGTATTTATTACAAAATGGAGAGAAAATGAGAGGCGGGCCGTGAGAGAGGAGGGCCAGAGGTAAAGCCGTCGATAATAAATTATTAAATGAATATTATTCCGTAAATTATAAATAACCACACGGTGTTGTGGCGCTATTGTGTACATATACTGTATATAGGTATATACATCGTTTCCTGGATAACGTTACGTATATAGGCATGATAGAGATCGTTATACATGATTAGAGTTACAAGAAACAGTAAACATAGATGGGACACTGCAATATACCTGATTATGAGTTTAATTAGTGAATTTTAGGAGGGAGAAGTAAAATGTATATCTGCATACGACGATTCGTAAAGTGATAGTGAGGTACGTGAGACTAAAAATTAGGAGCGCGTGTGTAAACCGACTTAGTACAGTGTATAGCGAAGCTAAATAAATGAAAACATTATTGAAATTCTTTCTGCAGCAACTTCTCTTTGATTACATCATATCTTTCCCTTCAATATCCTGTACCATTTAATCTTGATGTAGAAGCCTTACAAAGTGCAATTATTCACTTCATTTTTAAAGGTGAAAAGTTTAACAATAATTAATACAAATAGGAAGGGCGATGTAAGAGAGTCAAGTAAAATTTCATTTAAAAATAATACAATATATATATATTTAATTTCAAATTTTAAAAATAGAATATAAATATAAAAAAATATATAAAAAAAATAGAATATCGAATAAAAAGTTTATATCATTAAGAATGCACATTAGGTGTATAGCTTCTGCAAAAAGTGACTGAAATTGGAAATTTCTACTTTCCGATTAGGATCAATATTTATATAAAACAATAAAAAATAGGTGATTTATTTATTATTGTCGAGCCTCCTTCTACTTATTTTAAAATAATAAAATTCTGTTGTATAAATAAAAACTTTCTCATTTTTTACCTTGATTATTTTTAAAAAATATGTTTACTTGTTGTTAAAATAATTTTCTGTCCGGCCGATTTGAAATTGTCACCAAACTTGTATATGTATTTATTTTCAAATATAATATAGTAAACGCTCGAAATAATGTTCTTCGTTCGTCATCGGATCAAGGATGTAATTGAAAAATCATAAAAAGTCCGTGTGTTTTCTTCTCTAATCGCTTTAACGAGAAAAGATTTACATTTTATTACGCTTTGCGTAATACTGTATACGTATGAAAAAGGCTCGAATGTGCGTCGGCGTGCAAAGAGCCGAAAGACGCAGTGCATAAAGATGAAAAGGAATTATTCTCCAAAAATAGCATTTACCGCGTTGCGGTCCTTCTAAGAATCTTTTTGAAGCTATTCGTAAGGTTTACCCAGAGGCGTAATTTATTAAGATAAAGTTATTTCGCGGATCTTTTCCTCGTTGTATCTGCTGGTATCCGGAGTCTGGTACTCGTCATAACCGGAAAGCTTTTGCTACCGATATATTGGAACTCTAATACAAACCGAGATGTACCGAAACGATGCGGATATACAATTATATTATATGTTTATATTTTTTCATGTAAATATCCACAAATAAACGAGAAATTTACTGGGTGAAGTCGAGTCCTTTTAATGCTGATTTGATAAGCGCAGTTATTGTCATGCATATAAATCTCAAATTTATGTGCTTACGTAACGAAAAACGTTTTTTAAAATAAAGTCTATTTAAAAATAAAAAAAAAAATGTTAACTAATCACATTTCTAAAGTTTAATTCTTGATGAATGATCGTTTTAATTATGAAGAAAAATTTTATAATTAAATACTACGTATGTAATTCTTAATAATGCATCTTGGATCTTAATAATGTTAAATATTAAAATCTATGAATGACATTAAAAATCTGTAAATAATTAATTTATATCGCGAACAATATTACCTCGGCTGGGAGTCGAACTCGGATATTTCTGGCATTCGCGTGCGAACGAATTATATTAGATGCATCCAGCTTGATCGTAAATGGCATCGGTATTTATAGTTTGAGATTTTCACGGTCCAATAAGATTTGATATTGTTTACAATTAAAATTGAACCGCTTAGCAAATACTAGTATCGAAGAAAGGGTTTCAATATGCCAGAAACGTAAGCATCGTGAGCTGTACGCTCGCAAAAGGCCTTCGGGCCCTTATTAGAAATGTTGAGAGCACCCAAGTACACCCGAGAGGAGGCATATAATCAGCATATACTTAACGCACGTAATACACGTATATTCACATCCGTTATAAACATTCTAGATTCTATAGTCGATTAATCCATCGCGATGGCAGTAGCACGCGTTTTATATCAGAGATAATGACGACAAGTTAATGATAGACTCATTAACGAGGCCTCTCGTATCAAATGGTTCCGTTTAGCATCAAGATATTCAAGTAACAGGAAGCGGGTTGATAATGTCGAGCTATCTGCTCGTATATCACGCATTGCGAGACTCATCGCTGATACGCGATTAGCCGCGCTTCTATTTATGGCGCTTTGTACACTTTACACGAAAAATACTCTCCCCAGCGTTTAATAATACCGTATAAATTCTTATCTGTAAAAATTCCCAAATATCTGGCGCTTTAAGAAATCGACTGTTTATCGCGCTCGTTATGGTCGGTCCGATCGATACATGCGACCGTCGGAAAGTAAAGGCTTTGATAATTCGATGATTCAATGCCGATCATATATATGTACAAAAATAGGAGTGTTTAATAACAACAATAAGAGTGCGCAAAATTATTGCTCCGATGAATAGGCGCGTAAAACGCGAGCAAAATACGAACGTTATACAAAAGCACGTCTCGTTTTACAAAATAGCGTTTTATTTATTAGCTGCGAACGTCGCGAACGGAGTGACGCGATACTTCCGACGAACTTGAACGAACACGAGAGGACGTTCGTAGCCATCGCTGATATATCGATGCGATCCGTATATGAAGCAGTAAGCAAGGTAGCCCGTACCGCCCTGTAATTCAGTCGCCGCAACATCCAAATAAAGAATTCATAATGGCGATGATGATCACCGCCAATTTTCTCGATATATCCGATATACTAATAATTCAGGTGATCTCCGATCGGAATGAGTGTGCGATATCATTCATTCTCTCCCTCTCTCTCTCTCTCTCTCTCTCTCTCTC
The DNA here is from genome assembly GCF_001594065.2 of Cyphomyrmex costatus. NCBI lineage: Eukaryota > Metazoa > Arthropoda > Insecta > Hymenoptera > Formicidae > Cyphomyrmex > Cyphomyrmex costatus. The sequence goes on along the minus strand of NW_017276833.1, from coordinate 1,639,934 downwards.
TCTCTCTCTCT
>NW_017276833.1:1596715-1639893 GCF_001594065.2 Cyphomyrmex costatus | reverse complement strand
CCCCCCTCTCTCTCCCTCTCTCTCTCTCTCTCTCTCTCTCTCTCTCTCTCTCTCTCTTCTCTCTCTCTCTGTCCCTCCTCATGCCCTTGGAAGCGCATTAAACGTGAATTTATGAAATCGCGCAGGTAACGCGCGACATTAACGAATTATCGTTTAATCGCAATAATATAATCGAACTCCATACTTATATATATCCTTATACGTCAGCTTTAATATAAGTTTGATTATCGCGATCACGACATGGATATATATAGACCGTACACAGCAACTACCACCTCGCCGGTGGATTAAACGTAATTAATTTATGATTCGCGCTTAATGTCGCGAGACATTCCCCCACCTGACTCTTAATTATTTCCGATATATTGCTATACGTAATTAAATAGGATTGCGATACGGCGCTCGTTAATGGTGAATCCCCGGGGGAGACTCGGCAGTTTATTCAACGTACACAGATTGAACGCGAAATGTATGTTATTACACATCGGATTATCGAAATATTAATTTCGTGGTAATTATTGGCGGCAGGCAAACTGCCTTCGTTTATTTAGCGGACTCGCTCTCCGTACGAAAGCCTCCAATCGCAGCTCGATTAAAAAACTTGTCTCTTCATTTCGTTTAATTGAATTTTGCGCGAGTCCCTTCCTCGGTATAATGCCGCGCTGCAATATCGAAAACCGACAAGTAGCAATTACTCGCGAATATACACTAATTCGCGTCTGAAAAACGTATACAGAACGTTTTAAAACATTGTTTTATAATACATCATTATATTATTACGGCGCGTTGCGAAACTGATGGAAAAAGAGAGGCATAAATCAACGCGATGTATAAAATCATAAAGCCGCATCATTTCGGAGAGAGCGAGATCCGTCCCTTTCCAGCTGTTCAAAGCTAACGACTTGTTCAGGTATATCTAAAGTGACAAGACGACAAGCCCATTGATGATAAATGAGGTCGTGCGGATATATTGGAATCTTCCACGGGGTGGTATATATAAACGTAACAATGCACATTCTAAATATACAAACAATTCTCGCGGTAATCAAGATTTACCCTGGTAGAAATTGACCTCCTCGAGCAAACCCGGGGATCTCACGCTACGCTAATTCGTTTCTCTATACGCGAAAACGCCGTGTGCATGCAATCGTCGCGCGTGTCGGCGACCCGCGCGCTACCAGAGAGAGAGAGAGAGAGACCGCTCAGGCATATACATATATAAGACCGTATGCGAGCGCGCGTGCGGGAAACATTAATCCGGCCGTTGTTTTGCATAACCTCTCTCTCTCGCCAGAAGATACCACGGAGCTCATTTTCCCGGCATTGACACGCCCACGTAATTCGGACTCATTTACTCGTTGACTCGCTTAACCCGCCAGCCAGTCATGCGTCAGTCAAGCGCGCGCGGGAGCGCCGCGCCGCGCAGATCCATAATTTCGATTCGAGACCGTTTCAGCGCACGCGAGAAACCGAGCTTCTCCCCGCGCTCCGCGCGGATGTAATTAGACGTGGATCTAGGCTGCGCGGCCCATCAGCGGGCCTCGTTAATGCGATACCTCGACCCCGCCGAGTTCCCCTCGCTGCAGCGAGCCGCCGATCCTCTCACCCGCCTGCGCTTCTATTTCGCTCTTTCTGGTTTCCTTTTTCTTTTTTTTTTTTCTTTTCTTTCCGATTCCTCATAGACTGACTTCTTTCACGTGGCTGATTTCTACCTGCGCGCGGTCTTTCATCTCGTCTTCGCCAACGAGGTCCATTTACACGGCAGGAGGACTTCTTTCGGGAGGACTCTAGCTGTATATGCGCTATATACGGCTCCAGCTAACGAGAGCTCGTATAGCCCCGACGATGGAAGATTAATATGTAGGAGTGTTTAGGCGTGGGGGGGGGGGGGGGGGGGGATCGCGGGACGATATATTATTCGCGCGGTTGGAATCTTGGCAAAACGTTGCCTTCGGTTAGATAACAGATGATGAGTGAATATAAACGAATTTTTATGATTTATGATTTTTACTTTAGTCATAAGTGTAACGCGCACGATAATCTATGTATAATAATATACTAGGTTGTCGAAAAATTAGGATTCTGAGAATCACACCCTTCGGTTTTTTTTTTACAAATTTACTTCGGAACTGTTCTTTAAAATAAAGATCACAAAAGATCCAATAATTATTCATGTTTGCATGCATAAACAGTTTAAGTGCTGGATAAAATTTGCTTCATTGCGCTGTAAAAAAATACGAACGTTCTGAGAGTTATTCATGCATTACTATTTTGTGAGAGAGAATATGATTTATGTTAGTACGTAAGATAATTATCACTTAAATGGATTTATTATAATTGTAATATAATTGTAATATAATTGTAATATTTTAGCCTTACATCTCCACAGTACGTATATTCTTACTTTCAGATAAGTAAAGATTGTTATAAATTCGACAAAAATAACTAAAATATTTCTATACTAGTTTGGTAAGATAAAAAATACTCAACTAAAAACTAAAGGCTGATTCAGAACTTTTTTAATAACTTATTATGTATTTTGACAATATAGAGTATAAATGTGGTTCACACCGCGAACCACCGCCGAACGAAAGAAAAGAACACGAGTGTTTCCGGCAATATTTTTGTAACTTAATAATTTCCTAAGTTATGTATGTTTCATAAAAGAACCCGCGAAAAAAAAGTTAATATATTCTAAATAAAAGTCTTATAAGTTCTTTATAAAGATTTCATATAAAGAATTTATAAAGTCTTTATATAACCTTATAAATAAATGCATATTTGTATATATTTTTAATATAGTTTATATTATCAACCTATTTAAGTTTAATAAGTCCTTATTAAATTTTATTAAAGTCCAATTTATATAATTTAATTAAATCTTAATAAGTTTTAAATAAGAGTTGAATTAATATGTTTTAATGTGGTCTTAACAAGTTTTAATAAGTTGAATTAATAACTTAATATGGATTATTATATGGTCCAAATTAAAGCTATATAAGGTTTTAATAAAACCACATTTATTGGAATCGTTATTAAGTATATTATATTAAATTTTAATAAAATTTATATTTAATTATATTAAATCTATATATATTTTTTTTCGCGGGAAGGTGTGAATTCTGTTCAACAACATTGCTGTATCGTGCACATATAGGTTTCCCTTATGCCCGTATCATACTACGAATTGTGGACACGGATCAGATTGAGATTGCGGATCACGCATCGGAATTCAGCCAATCGAGATAAAGCTTCGTTTTGATTGGCTGAATATCGATGCGCGATCCATAATCACAATCCGATCCGCGTCCACAGTCCGTATGTGTGACACGGGCTTTATTTGATCCTATCTAAGTGTGTCATCATGCTTTCCCACAAAAATCGAATCAATCGAGGCGCACCTCGTCGGCGGCGACGACTATAACGAATAAGTCAGAGAAAGACGGGATCTGGGAAACTGAAACGCTGAGTGATTAGCCCCCTTGACACGCGTTATCGGACAAAACGTGAGCCTGACGAGGGAAACCCGCGGAAGTTCTCGCGAGTGCCGCGCGTTCCACGATGATGGAAGTATAATGGAAGCGCATAGGCGTGCGAAGTCGTACGTCGTCGGCATCGTTGGCGCGAATGGGGACAGCTGATGGGCCGGTGTCCCCGAGGGCGATCGGCCGAGACCAATCAGCGTTCGTTCGTCCGTCCGCACCCTAATGACACCTGCAGGCTAAAAAGCCATGATATTCAACAGCCGGACGCTAACGAACACTGCCGCATACACCGCCGCCGCGCCGCCGCGGTGGAAATGCAAGGACGCATCACACAAAATAATGCTTCGAATTTTTTTTTTTTTTTTTACTTCTGATTGAAACATTGATCTTTTTAATATTTAAAAGTTTGTGTTTTATATATAATATCGATCCTTTTAATACTTTACGTATTTTCTTAAGCATTGGTTATTTTTACGCTACCTGCATACACATATTGCCTCTGCCTTCCAACGATTAGCGAGATGGAAACACGGAATAAGAAAGGATCCTATTACTTATCTTTTATATATTATTCAAAATGTATTATTTTAAAGATCCTAAAAATTGCCGCTATACCTACGTCATGGCGATGGCGCGCAGCCTGCGCTAACAAGAGGATGGTGCACGAGCGTTCATGAACCGGTATAATCTAATAACAGCCGATTCCTCGCAAAAAGACTCTCCCGTGTGTGTTAATTTCACCTTGTTTCGCGGATCACTCGAGGTGGACGGCGGTTGCTCGCGAGGTGCTATGCGTGCGTATAGAATGATCGCGAATTACGATGACGTCAGGTTGACGGAACGGAACGGGCACCGGATAGGTTAATGGTAAGGAGGCTCCGGGGGACCGGCGCGAGGAGGTATAGGGTCTGCCAGCGGCTCGGCTCCTGATTACAGACCACCGGATACTCTACACTCTCGCTCTCACTTCGGTTATTGTACCGAGTGGTGCCGGGACACCACTATAGATCACCGGCCGTCCGGCAGTTTGTCCGATCGGCGGCGGCGGCGGCGGCGGCCGAGAGAGGTGTTGTAACTCGTGAGCGTGGAGGTGGTCCCCGGCATTCCAGTTTCACGAGAAATTTATCGGTGGCGTTCACCGCGCCCCCTCCCCGCTAATGCGAGCGTTCCCGCGAGATTCAGGTGGCGGCTCTGGGAGTCAACCGGGTCCTACGACTGCTCTAAAACATTTCCAGGATCTTCCGAATGATTTCCTTTAGGAATCCTCCGAGGAAGATTTCCAATTAACACGCTACGTAAAGATCCCGATATACGTTCCTGGGTAGGTAGGCGAATTTATGTAACAGAATCAAGGAGAGCGAGAATTTTCGAATTTTCGAATTCCGTTATTCGCGTGAGAGAAGATGAATGGTTGAAATTATAGCGTCACTCCCCGATTCTTCACTCGGTAACGATGCGTTATTGTCGAAATAATTTTATATGAGCTCCTTCAGGCCATTGTCGATATTGGCTCACGCCAGAATGCGTAATATTTTGAATACGATCGTTATGCAGGCTTGCCCTCCAGTTAAAGGAGATTTAGATTTAGGCACAGGTCGGACCGAGGTATAACGTCCGCTAGATGGCGTGTGTAAGTCGGCTCGCAGACAGATTAGAGGCTGCGAGATAATTAAGTAGCGCCTTCGAATAACACTCAGCCACAGCAACACAACACGCCGGTGCGCTCGCGATATTCGTGCCACGATATTTCTCCTTTTGAGAAATTTATTCGCTCGTCTTTCGCAAATTTCCGTTCGATAGTGACATCTTCTTCGTTGAAGGATGAAAGAAGGGCGAAAATGAGATGTAATCGTGTTTTCAATGTTTAATTTTTCAACGATCCATTGTATTCCACAAAGTGTGACTCGACATATAAAATTAATCAATTAACGTTTTTCTTAGGAACATTGACATAAAGTCATTTTCACTTTTTGTCTGACGTATTATATATTAGATACAATTTCAACCAAATTTTTTGATAAATATGAAATTGCGGTTTCCCTACGTCTAAAATTTGATGAATAAATATATCTTCCACATATCACACACAATAATGAAAGTTTACGAATTATTTCAAAATCCTAACAACTATACAACTCTTCCTTTCAACGGAGTCTTTTTTGTTTTTTTCTTCAAATAAAAATTAAGAAAGACTCAAATAAGTTATTCGAGAAATCGGCAATCTTCGGTTATCGTTATATTGCCAATACTGGGAATCAGATGCATCCGTGCGGCACTCAGGGCAGAGACAAAAGGCGCGCATCCATCGCCTCTCGAAGGATTCCACGGATCCCGAGAAGAGGACCGCAGCACGGAGCTACGGATTATTAGTGAGCGGGTAGTCGTAGAAGGTGTGATTCTGACGTGTCGGACGCCTCTTCTCCGCAGGTGAGAGATCACGAGACGAGAGAAGGAAGAGGCTGTGAGGGGCCGGCCCTCGCGTGGAAGCGAGACGGCGTAAGGCGAGAGCGAGACGAAGATCGGCCCCGGCCGGCGAATAAGCGGGAACGAGACGACACGGGGCCCGCTCGGAGGAGGGGTGGCAGGGGGTAAGGGACCGTCCCGGGGTGGGAGAAGATCAAACGAGCCGACGAGCCACGGGGTGGTCCCTACCCGCGCTCCTTCGCGTTTCTTCCTTCTCCTCAGCCGCGCTGCCTACCCAAGAGAGTTGCCTCGCTCTCCTCGCAACGCTTTCTCTCCTCCTCTCCCACCTTCTTTCACCGTACAGTCGCTCTCTCGCTCCCCCGGTGCCTGGCTCTCTCGCCCCCACCGTCCCCTTCTCGCGCTTATATTATTCATATTTCCACGCTCCATGTTCCTCGACTCTATGTGGTTCGACGATCTACGTTCTCTCTCGCCGATCTTCTCCGCGCCTGTTACCACACGGCCGGACTCGTGTAACAGGCCGCGCGATGCCTCTCGCGAAATTGTTCGACGAAAAGCTGCATCTCGCTGCAACCGCGACCGACAGGGACAGCTTGCTTGTTGCGGGGATTCTGGCGGATTTTTTTTTTTTTTACATCGCGCCCTCATAATTTTCCAATCGGCAAATTTTACCGTGGAGGGATCTTGGATTTTACATTCAAATTTATATACTTCAGGTATTTCGACCCGAAAGTCTCAAAATATTGACGCTTTTACTTGAGAGAAGCGCGTCTTGATTAAATCGATAAAAAGACCCAACGAGAGAACGACATTTTGGCGAGATCAAATTATGATAATCGGGAAGGTTTTGTTTGGTGTATCACCAACATGTCATTTTAATCGGACATATTCTAGTTCTATCTTATTGTCATTCGCGCATAACCGTTTATCGTGGCGGATTATTGTATCTATGGGAAAAATCGTCCACATATCGTAATTCGGTCAGCGAAAAGGCGACGCCTCTGCGTTCAATCCAGTTCGATCGGGAAATTCAGAAGCCCGATTGAATAAACGCGCACGTGTGCCGAATCCGTCGCGGCCCAAACTGCGGGTACACGAAACGACGCGCGTTCGATCGTCGCGGGGCCGATCGTCGCATTAATAAATTCGCAGCAAATCACTCGACGAGGCGCGGAGCGGCGGGCGCGGGCAGGGAGGGCGACGATTTTAGTTGCAAATCGCAAAGCGCCGCGAGACCCGACAAAGGCCCCATCAAAAGGACCGCTTCCCTCCTCCCCCCGTACCTCGTTTCACGTCCTTTTCCCACCTCCTTCTCCTTCTCTTCGTGCGCCCACTCTCTTCGTTTCCTTCCTCGCTTCGTGTTCCTTACCTTCGTCGCTCTCGGTCTTCCTTCCGTTCCCGCTTTACCGTCTCGCTCTCTCCCTCTCTCTCTCTCTCTCTCTCTCTCTTCCTGAATATCTCTCATTTCTCCACACCTTCGCCATTATCATACAAACATTAATGACGAGCCGGAAAAGTACTGCGGTCAGAAGACCGCAATATTATCCTCGCTAATCGTACGCCGGCTCTGCTTCTTTGGTTCTGCGCGATAAAAGATAGAAGAGATGTTCATTGTGCGTACACCGTCGAGACAGGTTGTCTAGGCGCGCTAAATAGAGAAAGAAGTAGTAAGGGAAAGATGTTTTACTTACATCCCGTAAACGCATAAGACACGGTTTTTCAAAGAAAAGAACCATCGTATTACCCTTAATTGCGTCAAAGTGCTTGATAGCGAAAACGCTGAGAGGACAGCACAAAGTACATACATCTCTGACACGATATATACGTGACGCGGTAAATACAAACAGATCTCCGTTGTCAAGTAAAAGGGCAGTACAGGAAAGTAAGAAGATCGATAACGGTTTCGTATTGTATAAATTATTCTACATTATCGCACAAATGAAAAAAAAAAAAAAAGGGAAGAAAAGAAACACAAAGAGACGAGTTTAAAAGTGATGCGATTGTATCGTGGATAATAACCCCGCATTCATTGCGTTGCTCGGCGAGGTGACAAAGGGATGTTAACGTCTTGTAATAGCGGTTAACGCGGCGTCGAACGTGTCTCATATGCAAATCGGGAACGTCAATTAAACGTGTCGGCTGCCGTCTCAATACATCACCGCGTCCCCGGCATTAAGATGACTTCGGGAGCGCATTTTGCGGGGAGATGTTTCCCGGTCGGCGTCAATAGGCATTGTGTCCGGCGCGAATATCGACCACTTCACGAAAAACGCTTCCAGACAATGCCATCCGCCATCTGGACCGCGCCATCACGAACGGTGGTGGCTATAGAATAACAAGAACTGCGAAACCCCACCGCCTGTGCGGCGTGTATTTCGTCAATATAAAAAATCAACGCGAGTGCTTCGCTTAGCGTCCGTGAAAATTAGCATAGCCTGATGCAGCTTAGGGCTGCCATCCGTCCTCTTTTTTTTACGACGTCCGGGACAGTTCTATTGCAATTCGCCCTGAGAGAGCTCGTGTAAACTAATCTTTTTTTTTCCAACAGATCATCCGCGTCAGCCGAAAGCATTCGCGTACGGGGTGCGTAGGTGGTGCCCGGGCCGTATGCAAAAGAAAGGAGCCCGAATTCGGCAGACGTCCGATATGCGTAAATACCGCATATCGCGCGCGCGAGTCGAAGCGGTACGGGTGGGACGGGCGCGCGTTTCCTGCGCCGATCAGAAGAATGCCGGCACGCTCGATCGAGAGGGGCCCCCATTGTCTCCTGGCCCGCGATAGATATATGAGCTGGCAATCCCCTCGCGCCTCGCACCGTTCACAGTGCCACGATCTCTCACCCTCTCGCGCGCTCTGTCTCACCTGTATATATATATATCGTCCCGGGTCAGATCCACTCCGCCGCGCTCGTGGATCCCCGTAGTCTCGGAGGTAGGACCACCCACCCAACCTATACTTAGCGAGGTGTCGGCAAATTGAGCTATAGATGCCAAGGGTAATGCAACGAGGAGGAAGCGGGGGAAACTGCAGGGGTGGCATCGTCAATACGATTCAGGCTATTAGGAACCTCGAGGGCGAGAACGCCCGCGTGCTTGCTTGGCCACCACTAATTTCTTACGCCACCTGGTTCATTCTTCTACCGCAAATCTCGCGCTCTCTCTCTCTCTCTCTCTCTCTCCCTACCTCTTTCTCATTGCCCCTTTCCGGCGTTGGTTCTACCTACGGGAATGGGAAAAGGGAGGATTCGAGACGCGTACTTTGCAGTCGTCGGATGGGAGACCAACGCACCGTTTGGGTGGTCCGTGCCGCGTGAGACAAGAATTGAGTATAATAATCAAGTTGACACTGCGTTACGATTATCAATACCCCTCTACTGTCGAACTTTAAAACAGTTACTGCTGCAAATACCTGAAACCTGCGGAATATCTCGTGGCAGCTATAGAAGACATAAAATACATGCTATTTCGACGGATACAGCACGCAAAGAGAGTAACTAATTCACAAGGCGATAAAAGAATACGCGCGCGGCGGAAGATAAATCTCTCTACTGTATAGAGAATTCAATGAAACGACCGAGCGACTTCCTGTTTTACAAACGTCAACTATAACTTTACGTATTTTTACGACATCTCGTAAAAAAATATCCTATATCCTTTTTTAACCGCGCGGCCAGATACCTGCGGGCTGCAACGGCTGCATATACTATACGCGCCGTCCACTCGCGGTACACGCCAGTGGAATCGTCAGGGTTTTCGCACAGTATAGATGCACACTTCTCGTTAAGCATGCGGCTATACGTGCACGCTATACTCGGGGCGCGAAGCAGAGGTTACCACAGCGCGGCGGGTCAAACAGCCGCGAACTTCGTCACGAGAGAAGATCGTTCGTGACAGCCCGGCTCGGGTATTTGAAACGACGATGAAACCCGGGCTTTGCCACTCTCGTTGGTCTGCGCCGAGTCGGCCGAGGTTGCGTTTTAGCACGCGAGCTTTTGCAACTTTACGACCGACACTATGCACACCCCGCGTCTCTCTCTCGCTCTCGCTCGCTCGCTCGCTCTCTCGCTCTCTCGTTCCCTCGTGGATACGAAAACATGTGGGTGTTCGTATAGGCACCGTGGGCTGCTATGGTGCGCCGTACCAAGCACCGTGTCGTAGATAGGCACGTGCATGGCTGGAGCAACAATAAACGCAAAGTGCCGTGATTCATTCGCGAAATTGATTTTTGATCCTTTCGTTAGTCTAGTAAAGCGTGTCCCGAAGCGCATAATAGGACTGTGATCTTTAATTTGCGACATTGATTTCAAGAAATTGGACACGCAATCGCGCCGCCCGACCTTTCGTTAAATCATCGAAAACGCCGTGAAACACTCAGGAAAAACTTCTATAAGGACCATTTCGAGCGAACCTCGAATTCCTAATAAATCCCATATTACAATCTGCGTGATTTAGTCGTGAATTATTGAGAAAGAAATGTATTATTCTTTTCTTCCATACAGTATTGTCGTTGCGTAAGAATTTGCAGAGGGTAAGGTATCCCAATTTAGAACACGGGATAAATCAAGTAAATTATTATGCATTAAATGCCAGTACGAACGTAAATTCCTGTACGACGAATATTTTATCGACTCACATGATCGATTTGTGCAACATAAAAACTTGGACAAGATAATTAGTCGTTTAGTCACGGTTAACGATTCGTATCAAAACGCGCATGATGTCGGCCTTCGATCCTTTCGATGCCTTCGCATTACCATCGTATTAATAGGCATTTACGTGTCTAATAAGCGTTAACAAGTTACTCAGATCGTGAACGATAAGTTAGGTTCATTACGCAAGTAATACTCTCACAATTCTCATGCTTAAGGCGATGCTTAACTAAAAATTATCGTTGCATGAGTTAGTTAACAATTAAACGTAATTAAAAGATCTGGTATAATAGTCACATTATTTACGCAAACTTTAACTTTCGCAAGATAGAATTATGCCGACGTCTCATCTTTTAAGGTGCATTTCTTTTTTATTGTACGCTATTTTACTAAGTACATTCATTTATGCTTCTCTTGTTAATTTTTTGCACTTTAATAAAAAATGATTACGTTATAAGAGAGAAATTTATATAAAATTATCTATTATTAATCGAACTTGAAATTAATTTTCATGCATTTATAAATAATCGTTTATACAAGTAGTTCTTTCATCGCAAACTGTTTTTTTTTTTTTTATTATACTTCGAATCTCGAGCTTCAATAAATTACATCGAACTCACTCCGCTAGACTAACGAATCGTTGTCATTTACCACGAGTCCCGTCCGCTTCCGCGCACAGCCGTCAATGTCGGGCCCGATCGTTAATTAATTTAAAGCGCTTAATCCCCCTGTCCCCAACCCCCGTGCCGTATCCGCGGCGCGTTCCGCGCGGCCGCGATCATAATTCTCGATTTTAATCGATCTCCCGAGCGCGCGCGCGCGCGCGCGAGGGCGCAATAATATTTTCGGTGCCGCGGCCGCACCATGCCGCGCCGCGCCACGCCACGCTACGCCGCGCCAGTGCGTGCGGCCCTGTGTGTGACTCGTGTAATTGGCTCCCAACTGGACTTCAAAGGGCGCCGCTCTCCTTCATCCGCGCCGCCACGGGCGCGAGAGAGCCCGGCGGCGGCTCGCTCGCTCGGCCGACGGCTGGGAGCGAGAGGGAACTATATGAAAATTATACGCGCCGTGCGCGTCGCTCGGGCGCGAGCGAGAGGATCGTCGAGGGTGGGTGAGACCGAGCAACGTGAGAAAAGAAGACGAGATGAGTCGGTAAGGGAGAAAGAGAGGAACAACGCATAGGGGGAATTGAAGAACGAGAGGGATAGAGAGAGAGAGAGAGAGAGAGAGAGAGAAAGCGAGAGAGAAGACTGAGTGATAGAGAAGGTGTGGCAAGGAAATGAAAGAGAGGAACAACGCATAGGGGGAATTGAAGAACGAGAGGGATAGAGAGAGAGAGAGAGAGCGAGAGCGAGAGAGAAGACTGAGTGATAGAGAAGGTGTGGCAAGGAAAGGAAGGGAAGGGAAGTGCGTGCGACAAGGACAACCGGTGGCTATTGCGTATAGGGGGAGTGCGAGCAAGACAGGGTAAAACGTGTCACAGGGGTGTGACGAGGACGAGACGAGCGAGGGAACGAACAAGACGGACGAAATCGCTCACTGGTGTTTCGACATGGGCCAGATAATGTTCGATACGGGGAGACCCCTCTGTCTCGTTTGGTTAATCGCTCGGTATATGTATGTACATGCGGTTTTTTCGCCGCTCTGACCGCCTATCGCCGCGGGCGACGTCTACGAGAGATATGACATTTCTGTCGCGGAGGAGCAACGGTGTTTAAAACTTGGTGTCGATATACGTAAAAAAAATTGTCTCGTCAATAAACGTTTTCCTCGCTGACGTGGATTTGCGAGAATGATCAGAATTCCGTGGAACGCGCGCGTTCAGGGTGACAATTCCAGGTCGATGTCTTAATGAGTCTCTGGAATGCCTGTGGAATATTTGTAGCAGCCCGACGAGAACCGAACGATTATTCGTTACGGAACGAAAAATGTCAAATCAAGAATTATCTTTGGTTACTATAGAAGTATACATTTTATTGCTCATTTCCATCAATAAGGATTAACTTTGATCTCGCTTCTCTAACTTAAACCCAAAACGCATGAAATGCGTAACAGAGTGCATATAAACATAACATAAGACCGCTGGACCAATGAGCATCTTATGCTATATCATATTAATCAATATGGCAACTTTATGCTGGATGCTTATTGATCCAACAGTTTTATGTTACGCTCATGCTCTATTATGCATTTCATATTCTTCATCTTTTCCTATAAGTTCTAAAGATGAGAAAAAGATGAAGAATAAGTTAGACTGGATTAATAAGATTAACGACACAAAATTACATTATTTTGGGCAATCAGATCGCGTTTGAAACATACGAGGGATGAGATGTTTTATTTTAAATCTTTCTCATTTTACCACGTATATAGAAGCCGCTTTCACGTGATCGCAAACGCACACTGATGCACGCGTTAGTCTCAAATCGCGCGCACTTCCGTCTCTTCGGGAGGCGCAAAAATCAGCGTGGCGACTCCCACGGCCGGCGTCTTCGGCAGTCGGTAACGAGGAGGTCTCTTATATAGATTCTACGGCGAATCGGGGGCCTCCCGATCCAAGGAGAGCCTAACACCCGAGGACACGGGTCGTTTAGGCGGCTTCTTTCTTCGATCATTAGTCCGGCCCGCGCGGTCGGCCGAGGGTCGTAAGTCCGCGAAGGGAGGGCCTCCTCTTCTTCCACATTATAACTCCGCTCGCCCCCGCGCACGGTTCCGCCGTCGTCCGTTTTTTTCTTGTCTCCGTCCTCTTTCCACGTCTATCTTATACCTCTCGGTCCCCCGGTTCCCCTCTTGCTTCCCTCAAACGGCTACACACAGGATCCGATATGTGTGTTTCGATGGGAGCGTATCTGCGGTAGTTCGGCCTTTCCGCGAAAAAGAGGATCGATAAGAGGACTGTGGTGCGGACGTAGACGCATCGTCGCCCATCGATAGATAATCTGAAACTATTAGATGCCGTGGAGCCTCGGAAACTTTCAGTGGAGATTTTCTGCAAATACTGGGCTACGACTTCGATGTAAAATGCATTCCAATCTGAAAATCACGTGTAGAATCTCTATAGCTGCGGATGAAAATTAGTTCGGATCAGACGGTTGTATATTTTTTGGCGCGAATGAATGGCTGCGGCTCTCGTGGAATTTCAATTATATTGCTTCAATCATACAATGACCTGTTCCGCGCTGAATTTCAAAAGAGCCATTATTTTCCTTCGACACGTAAAACTGGAATTGTTCACAGCTATAGCGGCCGCCACCGCGTTCTGTTCCGCGGAAACGGTCGAGAATATACCGGACGTGTGTGTTCCTAAGTACATTTCCATGAAACGCTGCATTTAGGCACCGCGAAATGTACCGTAGGTATATACGCGTATAGAAACAGTAATCCATTAGCGAGCGTGTTTAATGGCGACTTTTCGCATATTTCTGCACACCTTTATAGTGCAGTATTTCTTTCGCGCGCGTGTCGCGAATTTATTTGATTCTTATAAATACATAAATATTCTTCGTATTAAAAATTGTACGATACGTAAATTAAGTGAAAAAGTGCTGCGAGTGTTCATTAAGTCTTTCTCCCGATTTCTTATCGATCGGTATCGTTTCTCTATTCATGTATCTATTTCTAATAAACTCGTGCCTTCTCTTTTCTCTTACGTTTCAGCATCGCCGAGCTTTCTCTCCTCCCTTTCTCCATAACCTTCGTCTCTTTCTCTCTTTGTGAGATTGTATAAGGCGAGCGGCAATACACACAGAAAATCTCAATCATCTCCGGCCGGTTTCTTTTGTACTTGGCGCTCTAAAGGCGCCCACTGATTGGTCGAGGGGCGTTCAAAGAGCACCGCCATGACTCGCAAAACGGCCGGCTTTTGTTTGTGAAACAATGGTGCTCGGTGCTCACCTCACTTAGCGTGCCAGCCAAATGACAACCTCTTCCGATACTTAATCTATTAGGGAAATTAGCGGGTCACGCGAATCCCCGGTCCCGAATGGCGCGAGAAGATCGAGCGATCTCGGAGATCGGTACACCCCCCCCCCTTTCCCCCCCTCCTCCCGTCTTCGACTAGCTTAGATCCTACGTAGATACATGGAGACTCCAATTGAACAATTAATCGGGAAGTCTCGCCAGCAATTTTCTCGTTCGATGAAAGGATCGATCGTTGCCGCGTTAAACTCGGACAAATTTTCATTTATCCGTGTCAACGATCTTTCCCATACCGATACAATCTCCGATCTTCCTAAATTCATCCTGAAGAAATCTTTCTTTGATCTCTTGGATCCTTGCAGATTCAGAATATTTCTTTACGCTATTTAACAACACTATATAGAATCACCGATGGTGAGCCATTTTGGCTCCACTGACATTTCGATTTTGTTCTTTTTTTTTGTGATAAAATATATAGAATATTGTGAAAATATCTGAATATAATACAAATAATTCTAAAGGTATAAATAATACTAAAATATTTTTCCATTAAGCAAAAAAAAGAAGAATAGGAAATTATCAAATTGATATCTCTCTTCGGAAATTCTATTGACATATCATCGACGGTTTTAGTGTTAAAAATAATATTGAGAGAAATGCAACCTCCAGTTACGCTCTATGCAAATTGTTTTTACATAATAAAAAATAAAATGAAATCTAAAATATATTCAGAGTATATTTTATTACAACTTCCGAATCTATATTTGCCCAGATACAAATAATCTAAAAAAAATATCACGATAATGCAATCGAATAATGCGTGACTAGCGTAATCAAATTGACTTTATAAATAAATATGAGCGCAAAAATCTCACAATACTTTTTCTCACGTGTGATTTAGCATATTGTTGAAACGTGAAACAAAATTATATCATCTGTTAGACAATAAATAATTATTTATCTAATGTTACAACTTTACAATGTATCTGCCTCGGTAAATTAAAGTTTATAAATCACTAATCATCACTAATAATTTACTGTGCTTTTGCTCTTTTCTAAGCTGCACACCATCCTAAAAAATTGTTTACGCGGATCATTCATATATATTTATGAAAAAAGACCCTGTAAAACTACAAACATAGAACAGTTATCAAGCAAAGGATAGCCTATTCATCGATGCGATGCATTTGTACGTCACGACAAGCGATTAATGATCATTTAATTAATTGATCGTTTCCATTAGTTTTTCCTCTTGTAACATAAAGTTGCAAATATCTAACTATATATATCCTGGTAGCAAAGCCTGCGGAAACAGATTTAGAGCAGAGCCTGCTGACAATTTTTCATTGCAGAAAGGCAACAAATTGTAGACAGAGTCTGTATTATCAAATATTGTCAGCAAACTACTGCCAAACTGCTGACAACGTCGGCTGACATGTTTTGCCAACAGATTGTGAGTAAAGCCTGTTGACAGAAAAACTTGACGACAGATTGGCAGCAGGAACCGCGCAAGATTTGTCACTTTCATACACGGCCCCGCCACGAGATGGATTCTTGTTTCTTGCAAGAAGAAAACGTTCAGGAGTCTTTATAAGAATTGATGTATGGTATTAAATCGAATAGGCAAACTCCTGATTCCCAAACTCTTTCGGAATGTACTTTCTAAATCTTCGAAAATTCTTAACTATTTTGTAACTTTCTCATGTGCGTTTTGAAAATGTAAAGCTAATCAAATCAATAATATTTTAGCAACAAAAAATAAAACCGTATTGATTAATTTTTATACCATATATACACATAATTATGTATAATTATATACATATATAACCATTTATATATATATATATAGAAAGAGAGAGAGAGAAAGAAAGAGGCGCATACGCGGTTCGAATGGGCATTTAAATTTTAAATAGCTAAGCGCAGACTGCTCGATTTCTGCTATCAGTTTATCGTCAGACTTTGTTATCAGATCCTGCTTGATTTCTGCCATTAATCTGCTATCAGATTCTGTCACTAGGTTTGATTTCTGCTGCCAATCCGTTTACATAGAATGTTAACAGGTTCTGTCGACGGAACAGGAGCAGAATTCGAAATCAGTTGAGGTCAGTCTGCTAACATCTTCTGGTGAAATCTGCTACCAATCTGACGACATTCTGCTAACATTTTTCTATCGGGGTAATAACTAAAAGCCAGGTATATTCTACTAATAAATTCGCGGTAGTGCAGCTTTGTGAATGCTGTGCTTAGACGAAAGCGAGAATATTATCTTCGATGATACAAGGTTGTATTTATCTTATATAGTTTCTAGACGGCAAAGCCGTTTTGAACGTTAAATAAAATAATAGAAACAATCGTTTTCCCATTCACATATACGGTCTCTGCTTTATTAATCGATCGTATAATGATTTAAAGGTCTTACTCGGAATAAACACATGAAACACAATCACAACTTAGTACATAAAGATCCAATCATCATTCTAATATAATAATTATATATCTACATATATTATTATTAATAATATATGTATATTTTAATATGAGGTAATATTGAAAGTATAAATAGCACATGTCTCAAACGCAGAAAGTAGAGAATCCAAGAGTAAGTAAAGATAAAATTATGTTTACTGCAGTTATTTACGTTGTTGTTATCCGTAAAGAATTTCAATGTTAGTTTGTCCGGCATCAGTTTAGAGTAGTTTCCTCGCTTGATATTTCTATCTTCCTGTGCTGTTTGGGGAACGTGTCGGTAACGGACAAGGTAACAGAACTTTAAGAGTTAATTAAATCAAAGACTGCCGACACAGCCTCGTAATAAAAGTAAGAACACGTCCCGAGGTATGCATTATAGGAGGATGCAGCAATAAAATAAAAAGCTTTCAGGAAGGAGGAGATAACCGTCCTGAGTGACCTGAAGGGTATTTTATGCGGCCGCTTTTGGACCTACAATAAAATTCGGGCTTCCTATGATCGAACGCGTCAGCATGCTGAAAACACACCGATGCCATGTGCAACTTCGGCGTAATAACTCGATCTTAAGCGATATATCGCATGCGAATGATATTCGAACGATTTGAAACTTACTTTCCTTAATTTTCCAAAATTTCATTTAGACGATCCCTTTAATATCAACACAATAAATATCTTAGAGAAACGTAATATTGTAATTTTTTAAAGGTCTTACTAACCAGTTACGATTGAAATAATTCGTTTTCAAGAACATCCTACGTTTGAAAATACTCTGCAAAACTTCAAAATCAACATCCCTGAAGGCTCGTTTAAATCAGTTTAATCTGAAGATTAAATCCACTTACAACTTAATCACGCCATTCAATGAATTGAAACAGACCGCTTGAAAGAGACAAAGGGGAATCCTTTCTTTCAGTCGACATAATAGAATTTGTCGGTTGATGAAGAACTCTGTCGAGAGGAGCGAAAGATGAGATGGGATTCAAACGGAGTGCGACCGGCAGGGCAAACAATCGACGTGATCGAATTTTTTCGAAAATCGGTTGACAGTGCGGTCGTGCAACGGATTCAGCCGCGTCATTGGCGGCTCCTTTGGGCAGCTATCCTCTCTCTCTTTTTTTTTTTTTGCCCCAGACCCTCTCCCTCCCCGACATCGATTTTTAAAGGGGCTCCCAAGATTGCTAATTGATTAATCATGACCCCCAGGAGTTACCCCAGAATCCCGCCACGCTCCGCATCTCCGCCATACTCTTTATTTCTTCCTCATCCTCTTTCTTTCGCGGATCACTCACACCAATGGGACCCATCTCTTCTTTTTCTTATCCGTAGTCCTTGAAGTGAGGTGAAAGGATTATCCGCGAAAAAGATACGTGACATCGACGACGTTTCGACAAATCTACCGAGCTTGTTAATCCTTTTCACGTATGTAATCTTACTACTCTGTAAAAAAAAAAGGCCTAAAAAATTAATTATACGATGTAATTTCAAAACTATATAGTTTTACGAGACTAAATATACGCTCTAAAAAATTCGATATAAATTTCGTTACATTCATAATTTTGCTTAATTTAATAACACGTGAAAATGTAGTATATTAAACAGCTATTTTATAGAGAATTCATAAATATGTATCTTGAAATTAACGATTCATCATTGCATACGGCGATTTACTTCGAATTACAACTAGTAATGTGATTAGTAATGCAATTAGTAATGCATGTGTCATTACAATGTTCCATCATACATATATCTGAGGTTTTTAATTCCAGAGCACGATGGCTTTTTAAAAAAAGATCCTCCGTGGTGGCCTAATTACGATTTGGAAAGATAATTATTCGATTATTCACACTCGCTTGGTCAAAAATAACGAAAAGATCTGGTGCCTAGGGAAAAAAACAGGGATTTATGGGCTATTACGATTCGTTCTACTGAGCTGAATGTGCAGGAGATTCGGCAGAGAACTACAACCAGCGCCAGCCATCTGTAGTAGGATACCCTAAAGTAACTACGTTGGTATACTCCAGAAACCTCCTTTCACATCGGCTGGTAGAGTAGAAAATGCGTGCACGTCAGACAAATATCGACATGAGAATTTCTTCTTTAATATCTCTTGGCGATAAAATCATCGTGTCAAATATTTTGATTATCAAAGGAGATATCTTTCTATGTAAGATCTTTCTTACCTAAGATAACGTACTACTATATATTATAGTTTTTAATACCTTTTGATGATAAAATATATCTTCTCACAATTTTTATATTAATTAATTTTCTTACATTGATAATTTCTCTATATTGACATTAATAAAATAATTTTAATTTTTAGAACTGGGAACGATATATTATATATATATATATAGAGAGAGAGAGAGAGACTAATCAATATAAATGATAAATCATTTCAACAAATTGAAAGCTACGTTTGGCGCGAATAATTACTTTTTGTTAAAATTATTGATATGATCTTAATTAATATTTTAAGTAAGTTTTTAGGAAAGGAGACAGATTGTCCATATAATATTCATAAATAATAGAACAAATGAAATTTCAATAGATGGAGAACGCTAAAAAATCAAAATAAAGAAGAATTCTAAAGGTCTTGATTCACGAAAAAAAAAAAAAAAACATAAATAACAAGACAGTCAGCAATGAATATTTTGGACTTACGTTCTCTACTGTGATTGGTTAATTCGTTTAACGTTTATGTTAATTGCTATACGTTTTTCTGTGAGCTATATGCGATGACTCTTAACCCAATTCCTGATCACTGACGAGATAATTTACTCTTGTTTTAAACGGTTGCATCGTAAAAAAGGATGTTATTATTTTTTCTTTCAATTTTCTTTAAATGCAATTGTATTTGCAGTGAAGACATTTACTGTTTATCGCGCGAAATGTAAGATTATTTATATAAATCTAACAAAATGGGATAAAGTAAACCGATCGTAAAACACTCGTACATAACTACTGTATACGTGAATGTCGATCTACGTGTGATGACGTCACGGATATCACATAGATTGACAAGGTAAAAGGCAATCCTTCTGCGAACGATATCTAAAGAATGGCTATTCCCGCGACGACGCGAAAGTCGCTCTCTCAGCTTCGACGCGGGCTCGACTTCTCTTCGAAGGAAATTCCCCGTCGACAGGAAACCTTCGTCTCCGTTCCTTCGCCGAAGACGAGAGCAGGAAATTTCGATCGGCGTTTGACAACGCGAAAGTAACCAGAGAGTGCAAGGCACGCGGTAGAGAAAGAGAGATCTTCCTCGCGCGCGATATGGGCGGCCGCGCGCGCGAACGTGCGCATAAGAATATATAAAAGCAAGAAGACCGGATGACTGCTAACTGTTTGTTAGTCTTGGGTTTTAAAGTCCGCGCGTCTGTCAGTCCAGGGACGTAATATTAGTGCTTAGTGTACGCTGCCGCCGCCACTCCCGCTCATTCACATTTCCCTCTCACTCTTTCCTCTTCCTTCCTCTCTTCCCTTGCCTTCTACATCGTGAGTCCCGATTACCTCCTTCTTGTCGATTCTTCCTGACTTTTCGAGGACTTTTCGAAGCCAAGGGAACAAATCGGTCTCGTTAATTAACAAAAATGTATTTATTAAAGTTAACGATCTAGCTATAATTAATCTGTTGTGTGTAATTATTATAAATTTTTATAATTTTAAACTGTACATGTTTTATTTTTGAAAGAACTCCGTACTAATTATATGGAAGATTGAAAAATACTGGGAAAATGAATTAGTTTTTATATAACTTATAATGTGGCGAACAAAATATGTTATATCATAGATACGAGGCTTAATAATGGTTTTTGAGTTGTATGAAAAATGTTTTCTGTCAATTTATAAGTTTTATTACTTTAATGTACCGTCGTTATTCAAAAAAACTTAATTCATTATTGAACCTTGTGTCTATAACATTTTATTTTCGCCATATGTTAAAATTTACTTATTTCACCGTAATCCAATTTTCTATGTAATTAGTGTGACGTTCTTTTATCACAGTTAAATACCAACGTATTCTGTTTTATTACGGAAAAAGAGTAATACATATATAATACAATTTATAAGGAAAGTGTCATATATTTTCTTCAATTACAAAAAAGCTCGTAAACGAAAAATTAATTATTTTAATCAGTACATAATAAAAGTAAAATGAATAAACATCTTCAGATTCGTGTGATAAATTTAAATCACACAGAATAAAGCCCTAATAAGTGTTGGTCATTGATTCGCCTGAACTTCGACCTTTCCCGTAAAAAAGATGCCCCCAATAACTCATTTAGGTGGACCGCTATAAATAGTTAAAATTACTTGGAGGACCGAACGGAACGAGGGTGTTTTAGCGACCATTCTGGAAAAATAAACGATCGCGACCGCGTAAGGAACAGATGACTCTGCCACGCGGATGCCAACTCCTCGTTGGAGTGACAGCCGTCGTGGCTGACGATTGTTTTTCAGTTTACGTTAACGTTTCGCTTTCGTTCCGATATACGGTCGTTGAACGAGCTCCGCCGTTAGTTCGCAGTCTTTATTGACTGCCGGTTAAATTAGGCTCGGAAGGAGCCTTGTTCAGAACTATTTGATTTTATGGGACATCTCCAGTTGCTCTCTTCGCGCGACAGGCGACGACGAGGTTGTTAGAAGGGTAAACCGCAAAGGCTCCGTCGAAGACAAACGTACGTCGAGGCTGGTGACATTTTGCGCAACAGATCGACTTGTCATGTGAATAACGGCTGCCGAAGTTGACAGACGGATGCCGGCGAGACGTTCGCTGACAGAAACTTCATTTCACACGTCGTTAAACGACCGACTCTTTATCTCGTATAATTGGTATCCCGCCTATCTCGCGACGTGTCTCTCAATAAAAATCCCACCTGCTCCAGATACTCGACATTTGCGTGATCTCGATATTTCGCACGATTGCTTCTGGCGTAAAATGAAATATCCGAGTGGTGAAAATCGAGCGAAGGAGGAAAAGACGGGAAGCAACAAAATGTAGCGCGAGGTAGAGTAAAGGATGGAATCCGGTGAAGGGCGGACGCCGGTCTCGTTCGGGGGTAACTGAAATAAGGTATAATTTTCCGCGCCAATTAAGGTCTTTAAGAATTGCGACCAATTGAGCGGGAGGGTCAGAACCTTAGCTTTAGGGGAGAGATGTACCACCATCCCCCTGTAATTTATTATTGATTAGATCGGATCGAGAAAAAGAGGTCTCGGTATGTAGACTTAAGATTGGTCTGAGATCGTCTGTGTATAACGGAGTGTAAAGAGCAAATGGCGAATGGCGTTTTTCCAATTTCCGGCCCGGATACTTAAAGCATAATGGTAGTAGGTACTTGATACACAATCTGTTCTTCGTTTTAACAAGTTTGTTGATTTTAGGTAATTATCAGAATTCGCGAAAAATCATATGTCATTCCTAATTTAAGTATTTATCAATTTTTCTTGTTCTTCTTATCATAATAAAACAAGAAAAAATTGTTGACAATTTTATATCAAAATATGTGTAAAAGATTTCAAATAATTAAATATATATATCTCAAGATGAGAGACAGCTAGTCTCCTAAATACCTTATTATTGATTTGAAAAAAGTATAGAGAAATATTATTAATTTTGATTCTCACGTTGTAAAAGCGCGTATAGTTTTCTATATTATTAAGGGGATGCTGGAGTTACCGACGGAACACTCATTTCGTATTTCTCGTGTCATTTCGTTTTCCTTATACAGAATAAAAAATCCTTTTCCAGAATAAAAGGGAAAAGACAAATAAATCCGGGAAAGTCCAAACCGGTATGAGAATCCCTCAAAAATTACTACGTATAGGTTCTTTCTTCACATATATATAAATGAATGTAAGCATATATCTAAACAGAAAAGACTTTTCTGGATTTGACTAATTTATAAGATTATCACGAGACCTTCAAATTATGATTTTGAAGCTTACAAAGGAAATGGCATGAGAGATACGATTTAAGTGTACATAACCTCACATTCAAGCGATATATAAGATATAGTAAAACAAGAAATAACGTAACGTTTTACTTAATGTATGTAAATATTTTCTCGATGTATGTAATATTTTAATTGGAATTAAAAATCTGTTTTGTCGACATATCGATTAAGTTCGGCCGTCTCTCCAGCATCGCCTTAATATTAATTAAATTAACTATTATCAATTATTAAATTTATCACAAAGAGTCACTTTTAATGAACAAAAAAAGAAAACAAATTTTTGATAAAGATTTTTCAATTTCCGCAGTTAAAATGAAAGTCTATCAGTTGATAAGTAACTTTTTATAAGAATACGTTAATTTGTATTAAAATTTTTATTTTCGTAATAATAGAATTTGCTATTAACGTACGCGTGTCTTTCGGACAAGAACGATGTAGCACGCAATGAGTTATCGAAAGAGAGGGTCGAGAGAGCGAAAGTATTTTCTCATCGATATCTCGAGCGCGCGAGGTCATCATCGGATCAACTCAGGCGTAGTCCCACGTTTCTGTGGTTCACACTTAATTAAACCGCCATAGGAACTCGGGTGCTGGCACGTGGCGGACAATGCCGCGAGTCTTTAGCGGCGATTGTTATGTAAAGCACACCCTATATATGCACCCGCGTAGTTTCTCTCGTATCGTATCGAGAAGTACGTAGCACCTACCATTTCGTTTGTACCTATATGTACAAAGAGAACGGAGTAACTTTTTGAAATTAACTACTCGATCATTTTTCATCAACCAGCAACAGGATCTTCCGAAATATAATAATTCTAACATTCGATGCCGAAATGCTTTATTTTATTAAAACAAAGTGTCTAATTGTTATAAATAAAATAAAGCATTTTGTAACCAAAAAAAAAAGTGTCTATTTATAATTACAAAAATAGACACTTTTTTTGGTATAAAATAAAGCATTTCGGCATCGAATGTTAGAAATTATATTGAAATGCTTTATTTTATAACAAAAAGAAGTGTCTATAATTATAAATAGACACTTTTCTTTGTTATAAAATAAAGCATTTTATCTGTTGTATATTTTTCAAATATATTTCACATCACACAGTGTAGGTATAAAGTTGTAAACAGAATTTTCAATTCTGTGACATGAGAGCGTTTAAAATACACTTTAGCTCGTTCAAGTGCCACTTTTGAGATAAAAAAAAAATACTTTATTGATCAAATTATAACGTAATAATTAAACCAAAATAATATAACAGATGAAAAAGTAAATCGGAAATCAAAGTATTCATTAAAGTCATATATCTGATTAAATCAGATGATTGCCTACACTTTCCTAATATACTAACATACACTTCGATCAAATCTCGCATATTTATCTAATCATAAAACATATGTGATGAAACTGTCACCATGTATGTAATGTAACCGTGAGTGATTGCTTCATCGCTCTCTCATCGATAAGAACTTAAGCAGCCTTTTATCATCCGCGCTGACACGGATGACAAAACGAGAAAATCTCTTAAAGTGGCCCGTAACGTTTCCGGCGGGGTCGCGACAATCGCGATGATCTAAAAAAAATCCCCCGCGCGATCCCACTCGGTAGCGGAATCTTTCTCGACCTCGTGCCTCCGTCTGGATTGGCCATCGTGGAAAAGCGACGTCGCGGGAAATGCTGTGGATTGGCCGTAGGGCGAGGCTTGCGTCGTGACGGAAGCGTCACGTCCGATCGCACGTAGAGCACCCAAAGCTCCACCTACCTCAGAACGCGCGGTATTCGCGTGACGAAGAGCATTACGAGGCTCGTTAAGGAGAGGAGAGAAAGATCGTTTCTATGACACGCGCAGTGAGAGGGCGATCGATAGCCGATGAGATCGTCGTCGGAATCCGGATAAGCTTTAGAGCTTCGTCCCTCGATTAGCGGAGACAAAACCGTTAAGATCGTCTATACGTGAAAAAAAAAATAGAGGACCCTGTTGCAAACCAGAAAGGGAAACGGGAGGAAAGAGGGATGAAGAGAAGGGCGAGAAGAGGGCGAAGCATCTTTTAGGTGGGGGTTGGTCGAGCGAAAGAGGGAGGCTCTTCTCGCGAGGGAGGAAGGGCAAGCTACGGGCTTGAGTGTGGTAATTCGAAAAATAAGTCTCCACGGGCGACAAGCACACTTGACCGAAGCACACTCGAATCGGAAGGGTCGGGCACTCGGGAATAACAATTAATAACGCCAGTCGGCCTACCCAACGATCTCTCCGGCTACTCAAGGGTCTCCAGGGATTATGTGAACGCGGAAGGCGCCCAGCATTCGTCGGCTGATCCTCCATTCTGACGTGTCGACGGACAGAGCGAGCGAGAATGACAGGGTGTGCTGCGCGATTGAGAAAATTCCACGTGTAAGCCTTCGAATTTTTCCCACAAATTTATAAAGGTGGAAGAAAAGTCGAGTTTTCGTGACGACAAGACGAAGCGGTGAACTTTTGCCACGATAAGGTTCCGTAAAATGTGACGAGACGAGAGTTTTTCCTCGAGTGCGCGGATAAAATCGATGATGGTTGTAATTATGAAGAAGGTGAAGGAAGGAACAATTTGAAGGGAACATCGAGTGCGCGCATATTATAGCAAAATATTTCTAGACAGCTACCGTTGTGATCGTCGTGAGTAAGAGAACAGCAGCGAAGCGCAAAGTGATGGAGGACGAGAAACACAGCGAAGCTTCGCCGAAACCCCTTCAACCGACCCCCTTCAGTATCGCCGATATTCTGAGTCGAAAAAACACGGGCGCGGATTCGAGGAGATGCGAGAAGATCCAAGCCACGATCTCCATGCCGGCGAGACGACACAATAATCGTGAATATGAACGCGTGGAGAACGAGCAGTTCGACGGTAGCTACGATCACGATCAGGTGATTCATTATCCAAGATTGCCCACTCCGGAGCTGAATATGGCGCACGAGCTGGATATCTTGAGGAGGAACTTGGCGCAGGCAAATCTGTCAAATTTCGGCGGCATCCCGCACTTGACCCAAGGGACTTTTAAGAATCACTTCGAGACCCTGGGTAACCTAACGGCCTATCAATCCGTTAAAGAACCGGAAACTTCGCACCGACAGCAAGACGAAGCCTTGGACATGAGTAAAAATAAATATCTAGGTATGTGGTGTTATTCACACGCATAAATTGCCATTGTATATTTCTGTAACGAGAAACCGTATCGTGTATCGCCATCTTTTTTATCTTCTCGAGTAAAAGAACAAAATAATGTCGTGTATATGAATCTTCCGTCATTAACTCTACAGTACTAAATTAAGTAAAATCACATGCATGTAATTATATGAAGCAAAATTTTCTTTAAAATACTGATATCACAGAGAGAGAGAGAGAGAGAGAGAGAGGGAGGGGGAGAGAAACTATTAGAAAAAATCGTCAGCGATTTATTCTTAGTGTAAAGTCTCCAAGAGAAATCGAAATCAGCTTTTTTAAAGAAAGAGAAAAACATATGTTGTTCTCAGGGGGGAACAATAACTTCGAGATTCTGAAAGATGATGACCTGCGACCCGAGGATCTTGTATCGGACACGAGGATGCGGGCTTAAGAGGTCATTTGAAGCGCAGATACGCGCGTAACAGGCGAGCTCTTTTCAAGGGGTTTTAAAGCTAACCCGAGCGCAGATAACGTAATTGAATGTAATTTTAGTAGCATAAGTGGCACTCGACTCGGCAGACGTCACGAGTATACCGAGCTACTTCTTGCACTTGTTCGATCTCTGGGCCGCACGCACTCCTTGTTCCTGCGTGTCTCGAGCACACGCAAGGATTCGCAGAGATTACCTCCGTTTAGATGAAACCATTTTAGATCAAGGTTATACGATCGCTAACTATTTCCGAGTAAACGTTCATGATTGATTTATTCGTGACGGATGTAGTGCTACACGATCCATACAGGATAGCAATAATTCTTAGTTAATCGTTTGCATCCGCCAGCTACACAATAATAAGTATTGCTCTACGTGTTGCACGAAAATATGAAATGTGCTATTTTGTGTTGCAATTATGTTCAGAATAGTTTATGTTTAATCAATTGAGAGAGTCGGCTCGTACATTGCGTTACGTTTATTATTATATACACACAGGATAACGGTAGCTTATCTTTTCATCCCTTTGTGCTACGTCCATTTTTTGGTAATACTCGCCCTCGTTAATGTTACGAAGGTATAGAATTACTTCGGTCGAATAGTGTTATCTTAGTATAAGGGTAAACAGATGCTCTCCCTCGCGCATTGACTGCTTTATGAAATCAATCATGATTAACAGCGTTCACGATAAGATATATGCAGGACCTTTTATTTTGTATTCCTTCGCAATTTTTACAAAGATATGACATTTTTTTTCAGCATTTAGAATGTAAAATTCAAATTGTTATTGACATTAACTATTAAATTTAATTGTTCCATTCAGGATGTAACAAATTATAGGAGAGAGTGGTCTAAATCAAACCTATTTGTAGTTTTTGTTCTTTATAAGTCCGGATCTACGATAGATGGATTTAAGCCATAAGAAAAATTGACCAATTACAGTCAAATACGAGGAGAATAATTGACTGTAATTCGTCCATTTCTTATGGCATAAGGCTTGGAAATTTATTGTAGATCCGAGGTAAGGCTTAAATAAAATCTGATCATGAAACCAATGGTGCCGTTCATCATTTAATTTCCTTTATTTTTGCTTGAGACCATTTTGACGTATCTCTTACCTGTGCCTAACTGTAATGGAAAACGTAAAAATGCATTTTCCGATCCGATTTTTATGGACTTTCAGATAGAATTTTAAAATATTTTAATCAATTTTTGTTAGGATTGAGTAGAAACGAGCAATTTAAGACTCAAAGATAAAAATACAGTTTATATTATTAGAAGTGAAATCAATAAAAAATTCCATCAATCTGAGTCTGACGACACATGATATTTTATTGATTTATAGTGTCCCTTAGACCAGATCTGGTCGTGGCGAACCTTCCTTTCTTCGATGAATTAGCTGGCTTACTTGTCTTTTAAGTGTCTTTTGTATAGATCCGATTTGGACACGGGTTCTTTCGAACGATTGGAACAAATTTTACAATAAACCGCAAAAGTAATCACAAAACTCTTGATATTTTTGAATTCTGCACTCTTTAATTATCTTAAATCAATTACCGTTCAAATTTTTAACATGTTTAAATAATGATTTACAAGAATTTTCTTTTTTAAAAAAATGTTTGCATGATAACCGAAAATACATACTTGTGTCTATTCTATGAACGTTATGACAGAGTACTGCCATACTGCTGTCACATGTTCGGTATCTTGTAAGGACTTTACATTATTATATAGATTTATATTCAGATAAAATTGGATATATTTTATAATAATTTGACTACTACATGTATAATATTATATTATTGCAAAAGAAGAAAAAATGATACAAAATGATTTAAGATAATTAAGAAAATATTCGCAATAATTTCAAGATACATTCATAAAAAAAATAATTCAGGAAACAGGTTATGTAAAATTTTATATGGATAAATCACGTAAAGGTAACATCTCAAATACACAGTAATTAACATTACGAAAGAGCGTCTACTCTTAAACGAAGAATTGTCACCTGAAACCGTACGATAGCATATTGTTTGTAGCAGCTCGAGGGTGAAGAGGTAGACACGAGCTGGCACCGATTCAAGGTGCACTTAGAAAATTACGAGTCCACTTTCGAGGGGAAATCTCTCCAGTCATTTAATATGATAATGGACAGTCAAAAGAATCAACGTTGCCGCGACAAATTATATTCTTAACTACTTATTACGATAATAATTAAAAAAATCCTTCCTGCTTTTCGCGTTTTTTTTCCCCCGATAAGGTCCATCCGTCGCGACGGAGGAGCCGAAAAGCGTCTTAGTGGTCTCGAAGGATCATCGATGTAATCAGAGTCGGTAGACGCCACTTGCTCGCCTGGAACTGAACTCTCGATATAGATTCGATATAAACATCCATAGGATGTTTGACGAGCACCGAAGGATGGACGCATTAGCCGGACGAGATGGCATCTAGTCAACGTCGAAAGTGATCAAATATAGATCTCTCTAAATGCCCCACATCTCCTGCTGACCACCGACGATAAACATTGACGTAGGATGAGCGTTTCGAGCGTGAACGAAATAATTATGACACTGTTGGAGAGATCTTTGTGATTTATATTCGCAAATACTTTCTAATTTAAAAAAAAAAAGTTATTAATCCATTTTTACACTAAGGATAACGGGTTTCAGATATCGAAATTCCTTAACGATTCTACCGAAAGAACGATTTTGCTAAAATATCTAAAAATTTAGCTGGACACAGATTTGAAAATAATTTTATTGAATAAACATCAAAATAATTACGTAGAAAAAAGAACAAGTACAATAAGCGATCGAGAGACCGTCGAAAATTTTAACAATCTAGCAGTCAGCTTGAGCGTCCTACATAAATATTTCGATTCCGGTAAAATTATTTCCAAATCTGTATTTAGCTAAACTTTTAGATACTTCAGCAAACTGTTCTTACCGTGCAGACATTTACATTGATATTTTTGATATCCATAATTTCAGGGCTTGGTAAAATAATTTATTTCACCTCGCGATGATCGACAATGTTTCACAAAGGAATGCTTATTAAAGTATAACATTAAATTTATTTATATATTTATATAATTTATACTTTGTATTATGTATATATATAAGCGAACGTGTCCTCTCGCGCTTTCTCACATACTTTCTTCCTTTCACGCGTTTCCACTCGAATTCTCTTTCTCTCTATCGCTTTCTTTTCCTCTCTTTCCTTGTCTTTCAGTCTCTCATACATGCTCTCATTCTTACTGTGTCCGTTCTTTTCTCTCCTATATTTCATCTACTAATAGTAACAATGATTATTAATCTCTCCAACGACTTAAATGCGATGTAAATTCCTTTTGTAATATACGCATTTCTTTTTCCTTCCATTTCTTTCTTCCCTTTTTCACATTTCTTCCTCGTCGTATGTACCACATTTTCTTCTGCGGTATAGTCGATAGAGAGCCTAAAGTTCAACTTATATATTTATGTATTTATTTTTCGATATATTATATAGTGGTGTGTCATTAACAAAATAAAACTATAAGATACTACAACAGTCAGCAAGCGAAAACGGATAATCAGTGACGAGGCATTTACACTTGTGTGAAGCCGCGATCGAAGAAAGACAAAAGAAAGGATATAATCGGCCTCGGGATCGAACGCACGAAGCGTCTTTGCGACTAAAATCAAGCGAGTTCAAGATCGTCTTCCGATATCGACATCCACGTCGGAGATCACTCCCCCAGAGAATCTTGTCCCTCGAGAAACATCAAGGTACACGAAATCGATAGACCACTTCGATAGAAGGATAACATTTAAAAAAAATGTTTGCAGTTGCAAAAGGATAAGGTTCCCTGTTGAAAGAACAGTAACTAGGATACAACGTCAGTAACACTTGGGTGTTAAGAAGAGTATTATGTAGAACTTATACTGAATTGTAGACGCGCTTCCAAGCACTCACCGAATGTAAAGAAGCAATACAGATCCTAATATATATAATTATAAAAATTCGTGTACATGCATACCTTTGACTGTACAATGAGTGTTTACTCAATAAGCAGAATGTTAGCGGCATGCTAACAGCTTGCCAGCAGATTCTGCGACAGATTGGTATCAATTGCATCTGTATTAAGCTCATGATCTACCCAATAGAGCTTTTATAATCTGATAGCAAATTGTTAGCAGAGAATAAGTTAATTTATCATTTTATAGAAATTAAAATAGAATATGTTAATTAAATAGTTATGAAAGAGCAGATTCTACTCTATTTTTGCAGCTAATCTGTTATCAGATTTCATTATTGCTAATATTCTGTTAACAAAATCAATAACGGATATTTTACAAAATCTGTTCAGTGAGCAAAATTCGCGCACGTGTTCTTAGCACCAAGACACTACCGGGTCTTCTCCTGATGTTAGTTTGTCAGCAGATTGGCATCACTCGTATTAAACTCGTGATCTGTCAACAGAATCTGCTGACATGATCTAATAGTACATATATATAGAGCCAGCAAAAATTAAATAAAATCTGCTATACATTTTATAACAATTTAATTCGAATATATTATTTAAATGATTACGAAATTCTGCTCAGTTTCCGCAGTTAATCTCCCGTCATATTCTGTTAGCAAATTTCATATTTCTGTTGGCATTTTGTCAAGAGGTACAGATACTTTACAAAATATTTTTTCAGACATTTGACTATCTGGGCAATGTATTCGATGACATGGGATGGGAACAAACAAATCAGGTTTCTGCTGTGCGTGAAATGTGTCAAGACTACTTGTCGATCGTTATGAAATGCTATTATATACGTAATATCTATCAAGAAAATGAGTCTTTTGACTACATCTCGAACACCACAGTCGCGTATATCGTGAATTAATATCAAAGAGTTTTCCATGTAAGGTGCATGATAGACACATGTATTTATAATGTCGCATCTTTTATCCGAAATCTGTTACACGTAAGAGAAGTTAGTAAAAGCCTCGGAACGGGCACGCGATGCAATCGTTTATGATCTTACGGGGAAATTATCAATTCGGATTGTTCAATTTTAAAGGAATTTTCGCTTATCAATAGGTTCTCTAGAAAAGAAAAAACTGAAGAAACAGATCATTCTTTCTACTTTTGAAAAAAAAAAAATTTAGAATTGAATACTTTCTGTATAAACTTTAATTATAAATTCACTTTTTTAAAACAAGTTTTATCACCTTTTATAATTCTAATTTTATTCATTATGTTTCAACTATAAGCGAATTAACATTTTTTTAATCCGAAATTGAATATTTTCTCGTTAGACAAAATCATTAGTTCGTCGACACGTATTCGTTGCAAGTACGTTCGAGGATGCGTGTGCTATTACATAACGAATGTCTTTGAGGAGCATTGCTTAAATTCTAGTAGACATGAAAACACGATGTATCAGAATGTGGCGTCTATATCCACAGATTAACGTAATTTTATCTATTTCACATGCTGCGAGACACGGAGTACGAAAATTCTAGCTTTGTCCCAGTTCGTATCAATCATGGATCTTTATTTTGCGGTCGATTACAAATAGAAAATTTCTTATATTTGGATGC
The DNA here is from genome assembly GCF_001594065.2 of Cyphomyrmex costatus. Lineage (NCBI taxonomy): Eukaryota > Metazoa > Arthropoda > Insecta > Hymenoptera > Formicidae > Cyphomyrmex > Cyphomyrmex costatus. The sequence continues at coordinate 1,607,784 of NW_017276833.1, read as the reverse complement.
GCCACTTGCTTGCCGACTACGCGCATTTATTCGTATTTCGAAGAAGTTTTTCCAGTAATATTATTTTTCTGTTTATTAGAATATTAATTTTTTTTTATGTAGAACTCTCGCGCAATGACGCAATAACAATTTAAGATTTTATTATGATTTGCGTAAAAAAATTAAGACTTCTTATGATTTTCGTCTCAAAATTCATCAATGACAATTAACATGTTGCCAATTTTTATTGATTTAGCATTAAAATAGGAACAAATATTTTTAAAATATAGGTAAATTAAATGTATATATGCACAATATTGCAACATAACAATTAAAGAAAAAAAAATACAATTACACATCTCATAATTCCGTATTAAAATTGCAAATGAAATTCATAAATATACGCGTTGCAAGATTTTTACATTATTTTTAGACAAAGAGCAAAAATCCTTAGAAACAGAAACTTAGAAAAATCCTTAGAAACTTGATGTTCCAAACATGAATTAATAAATTTAATACGGACTCTAATGTTAACACTCAATCTAATCAAATTACATAATTTCTTTAAAAAGTTACAGGTATCAATACCAAACACATGTCTAATATAAGAAAAAGTGAAATTAAAATAATACATTGTGATAATATAAAACGCATAATTTCGCCCGCGTGAATTAATATATAATTATAATAAGGCTCAATAAAATTAAAAAATAATAAGAAGAAACAGACATTTCATTGAGCCTTATTATAATTATATATTAATTCACGCGGGCGAAATTATGCGTTTTATATTATCACAATGTATTATTTTAATTTCACTTTTTCTTATATTAGACATGTGTTTGGTATTGATACTTGTAACTTTTTAAAGAAATTATGTAATTTGATTAGATTGAGACTTACATACAATTTATAACACAATGACATAATTAATTTACCATCAATATTATAATTCAACGAATTTTTAGGCTCATAGCTCTGTTTCTTCTTATTATTTTTTAAAATAATTTATATTTAAAATAAAAATTATAAATCAAAAGTTGAATTATAAAATAAGTTTCTAAAAACTTATTTAAAATTTAAAATTATTGAAGTCGGTGAAACAACTGATACCAAAAACATAGGTATATATTTGAAATAGAAAATATAAAATAGATTCTAAAAACCTATTTAAAATATTAAATAAGAAATAGGTTAGAAGAAATTATATAAAATAATTAATAACTCTCTCTCTCTCTCTCTCTAATTTTTCTTTATTTAAAATATATTTAAAATAAATTTATTTGAAATATAAATCAAAATATCTTTGCGAGAAAATGCTCGCAGTAAAAGTTTCAGCTTTGTACCGAGAATGAATAATGATTAAAAAATATGAATTTTATTTAAGATTTTCTATCTTTAGTTTCAAATATGTAAGTTTTTGGCGTCGATAAAAAAAAAGATCTGCAAGTCTTATACCTTAAATTAAAACGCAGACTATTATTTGTTTTCAGAGCGATTAATTTTAATTATCCTCTCGTTAAAAAGGGTTTGTTATTTTTTATTCATTGCGAGGAGTATGTATCGCAAAGTAGCGGATCACGCTCGTTGCCAAGTAGAAGAAGCTAGTCTGATCTGCAATACGATTGTACTCTAGTGCCACTGGTTAAACTTAGAGGAGAATTACCGCGGAACAGAAGCATAAACATGTCGGAGTAGCGAGTACATGTGTTAATGTTTGTACGAGACATCAAAAGCAACGAGGCTCTCTCTCTCGCTCTTTCTCTCTCCGATCGTTCACCGTCTCTGTAGCGCTGCTCGCTGATGATTACTCCGGCTTTCGAGTTAAACGATTGCTTTATGGTATAGTTGCAGATTCTCGCGCAAATCTAAATATTTGTCCGCAAACGAATTTGTACGGCAAGCTCGCGTTATTCGAAAAATGAGATTTCACCATTCGTCGGTATGTATAAAGCTTAAAAGCTCCGTTCTCTCAATAAGTAACGATTTATAAATATAATACATCAGAATGCGTTTGATACCATCATAATTTATGGAAATTATGCATAATAAAAGCTTTACTTTTTACGGCTCTATTAATTAAAATTCATTCACGTAGCAACAAGCTTCAATATTTATAAAATAGAAGTTTTCGTTCACTTATCTTACAGACGAGGCGGAGGACGACGCGTACGAATCGCAAAATTCAGGCCAAAGTTTACAGAACAGGAAAAAGCGCAGCAGAGCGGCATTCTCGCATGCGCAAGTCTACGAGCTGGAAAGAAGATTTGCCGCTCAAAAATATTTGTCGGGTCCAGAAAGGGCAGATCTAGCACGTGGCTTGAAACTAACGGAGACGCAAGTGAAGATCTGGTTTCAGAATCGACGGTGCGATTTTTTAACTTGTATACTTAACCACATCTCGTTACTTTTCTAGATTTAATACGAAAATTTCGGAAAACAATTTTCGAAAAATAAATTCCATTTTGCTGGAAATATTTTTGCTTTCCTTTTCAATTGTGAAATTTCTCTTCTCAACCGTCATTAATGACTTCAGATACAAGACTAAGCGGCGCCAACAGCAGGAATTGGGCGCCCTCGTAAACTCTGGAAGCGCCAGGCGCGTGGCTGTACGCGTTCTGGTACATCCGGACGAACATCTGAGGGGATTGCCTCTTCGTGGTTCCGGACAACTTCCCGGACAAATGTCGAGCCCGCAGATTCATCCGGCGAACAAAGCGCTCGGTGGTTTCCCGTATTATTGTCTGCCATATCATCCGCTACTCTGTCCGCCCATGCATGCCACTCATGTTCAGGTACAAAACCCGATCACATCCGATTTTGATCCAAATCATATCTCGAAAATCAAGGACGAGAAGTGAATAGTGGACTGCTCGCGAAGTATCGACTATCGTTTCGTGTCTAAAAGAAGATGATGGTACTTCTAGAAATAACGGTCAGAATATCATGATTTAAAGAATACTCTTTGATGCGATACCTTTTAGGTAGATAATACGAATATTGAGACTAATGTTGAGGAGACTTTTCTGCAAAATGATTTTGTTTGAGAAATGAATTGAAGGCAACGATGTGCTCAACTACATGAAAACTGTACAACATATATGAAATTTTTAGATTGTATTTATTTATTAAATAAAATGTAGCTTCAGTCGAGAAGCGTATCTACATTTTTTAGAATAGAAAATTTAAAAGTACGTGTAAAATTTGACTACACCTATACCAAATGTTATTAATAATTTATAATACTTGTTGTTGACAGCTTGTTTGCAAAATATGCTCCGGTTTAACATATTATTTGTAAGTCTTTCAATTGCATTTTAACTCATGCGCACTTTGTGTGAATAAAAAGTTTCTTCAGAATTACATTAATATAACGTTTAAATAACTGAATTTACCAATCATCTTGTAGTTGTCATCATCACGCATATGTATTGTAATTCAATAGCGATATAAAAACAATCGTGTAAATTAGCCTGTAAATAAATGTATAAAATACAAAATATTGAATAATTTCCTGCATTTTCTCTTTTGTCATCTAAAATAACCAAACTTAAATTTGGAAAGAAATAAAAAGATTTATTTTCGAACCAAGCTACAGCTTCTCTTAGTTTCCTATTAATCTTTTGATATTTATTTGTGATCTTCCAAGTTTTATATTTTAAAACAAAGAAGACTAAAGTTGACACAACTATAATATCACAAAATGCAAAAACGTTGTGCTTTATTTTATCTTGATTAAGAAAATATTGTTTAATATAGAAATTATGGAGCACAATTTTTCAAATAAAAATGAAAAATGTGTTCTTCGAGTTACTAACGAAATATGTGCAATTAATAGCGAAACATGTGCAATGTAAAATACGAAATAAATTAGATATTTAATACTAATCAAATTTGTTTAACGCGCGCCACGCGTGTACCATGTTCAAACTCAATTTGTTGTTATAAATACAGATGCGTGAACGTCTTTAAATAAAAATATGTATATCAACCAGAGTCTGTCATTAATGTTTCCCTTCCTCAGCTTTCCTCTTTCTCCCCTTAATTTCGAGAACAAAGAGATACAAAGTTGCAGGTGGAAAATGGGTTTTTCTTGGTGATATCGCAACTGACTTTCTCATAAGAATTTTAATGGCTGTGTCTGGGTGGGCCCGGCAGACATCAGATATGTTTATTCAGACGTGGAGACGAGCAGGCTTAACCGACGGACGAGAAAAAAAAATCTAGATCTGACACTCATCTGTTGTAAACAAAAGTGTTACATTGCCCTCGCCGAAACGTCTTTTACGTTCCGCCCATGTAAATCCTTATGGGACGGTCCCCGAGAGAGTGTCAAGGAATTAGTAATTTTAATATTATCTGTTTAGATTTCTTAAGTTTTAATTGCATGCATATGTGTGATCATAGAGTATTTAATAAGCTACAATTAAGTATATTATTCTTTTTCCACCATTACGTCGAACGTGTGAAAAGCTACGATGTCTCAACAGTAAGTATCTACAGTGTAGAGATATCTAACTGAAAATGCTTTATAAAGATAAAATAAATAAATTAGAGGAGCAATAATCTTTTTTAAACGCGGCTACGTGATGAAAGGAATTTAAATTTTGGCAAGCAAACAGAAAAAAACTCTTTGATCGTCCATCACCCATTTACTCCGTAATTCGTATTTTTGGCGTTCCTGAGTATCAACAAACTGTAGTGGTCGGCACAATTTTCGTGACGCAAGCCGCAAATTATTACGAGTTTTGCGTGGCACTAACAGCGACTGTGCATCGACACAAGGCCTCGTTTAGCGCAAGAGCATTATGGCTTTACAATGTTTAGAACTGTTCTAAACGAAGCAATAATGGACTGCAGAAGCGACTATAAAGTCAATACAGCCTAACCGATTTTCCGTCGCGTACGTTTAAATCACGAGTACGAATTACGGGTATGAAGTCGTTGCATTAATTGTTACAATCCTCATTGCTTCAATCTTTTAAGATAAATAAATAAAAACTGTTTCAATAATGCTCTACAAATTTCTGTTTAGCTTGTGATAAAAAAGCTATACAAATAAAATTAAAATATATTAAGCACAAAACGCATCCAATCAAATAGGTTTGTCAATAAAACAGGTTTAATATAAAAAATTTTAATCTCAAAAAATTGAAACCATATTCCTAAAACAATAATGTTTCATTATTAATTCGAAATGAGTCTCATTATTAGCGTTTTTTAATATTTAACTGTATAATGATTTTTTATTGAAGCTTAAAGAATATTAAGGTCAAGATGCAACAAACCATTTTCAATTGCTTGAGTTAGAAATTTGCTTTCGACGGGACGGTAACAAGCTCACAATTTGAAGCAGAAGTACGTTCGTTCGAGTGCATCCCTGATGGACTTGTCTCGTAAAACGAGAAAGGAACGATTTAACGCTCAATCAACCGACGAAAGCTAATTTTCATTAGCTGTTAATAGCACAAGACCACCCTCTCCCTTGATCACCCTCTATACCTTAATCCCTCGCTACACGGTTCTCCAAGCGCTCGACTTTCGTTTGTTACGAGAAAGCTTTGCGTGTTAAATCAATGGTACGGAATAGAAACTAGAAAGAGCAAAATTAACGTAAAATTTACACATGGAATAATAAAACGCTGCAATTTAGTAATATATAATAGGTTTATAATATATATAAAACATTTAAGAAAGTATTTTTTTTAATAAACTTTTCATTTGCTGTCATAAAAAATACTACAAGAGAACATTTTCAGTTTTTAGATTTTTAAAAGTTTGATTGAATTTTAGAGGTACTTGGAAAATCTCTCCCACTTTTTGTAATAAAAATAGCTTTCTAGATTTTTTTATATTTTGTTATTGATACTATTTGCAAGGAGAACCGATTTTGCTGAAGTATCTAAAAATTTAGCAAAGTACCAACCTAAAAATTTTGTTGAATCATTAAAATAATTCAGCATGAAGAACAATACCGCAAACAATTTTGACGTTCTAGTAATCAATTTGAGCATCCTATATATTATAATTATTTTGATGTGTAACAATTGTATTTGAAAAACTTTGTGGTAATTTTCAAATCGACATATAGCTAAATTTGTTTACATCACAATAAAACTGTAAAATTTTTTCCATATTATTGAATATATCATACTTACGATTAATATTATCGATTTTACATAGGTTCTAAAAATCTCAATATTTTGCCCTTGTTTTATAAGTTTGCAAAAATTACAATTAATTCTGTATTTCTTTTTAAGAACTTGTTTCAATTATATTCAAAAGATAAAAGTCAGATTTGAAACAAAACATAGACACACTATAGAGACAGTTTTTTAATATTTCTGACTAAATATTCTCTACATTTCAATGAATTCGTAGATAAGTATATATCGAGAGTCAGATTTACTGCAAAAAGACCACCGGAGGGATCAATTTGAATCTCATTTTAAAATATCGTACAAAGAGGACAATTCAGCCGCTCGAGGCAACATCGCGACTATTATCAATTTTTCACGAATCATTTGCGTGCACAGTAAAAAATTCTGCTTTTTCAAGCGTCTGCGGATCTCTTACAATGGATGTAAAACGAATGACAAATTTAAAAGTATAATCCAGACTTTTTCCTACATAAAGCTGATTTTCGCTAAAATATTACGGATTTTATTAAATAATTTTTTAAACAAATCATTTAAAGACATATCAAAAATGATGAACTCACAATTACTGAAATGGAAAAAGCCGTAGAGATACAGGTTTTTTTTTTTACTTTTGTAAGTAAAACAAGCGCACGATGCAAATCTGATTTCGCCATCCCCTCGAAGTAACATAAACGGAATTGCCGGTTCCAAGTTTGAGATTTCAGTCGTTACTTTCGTCTCTATCGTTACTTTTTCCTACCTCTCTTATATACCATTCTTCCGACTTCTGACACGCGTTTCAATTGGGATGGTTGCCAAGGAAACCTAGGAGCCCGAGTGTCACATGGACTATTGAAGACGTTAAAGGGGAAACCTCTCCATTTCGTCGAAAACATTCGAAACACGATGTCAGAGATCAATATGATTTATAAGTCATGACTATATTTATAAAAGTCAAGTCAAAGTAAATCTAAAATTTCGTGAATTTTAATTTCTCATATTACTTTACGTTTTTAGATATAATCAATTAATTATTTTTTATAATGCCAAGTCATTTAATTCTAATATCATATTGAATAAACGAAATAACTTAGTAATTTTTTGTTATTAAAACAATAAAATGCTTGTAATTATAAAATTATTTAAAAATTTGTTATAGTTATACCAAAAGGATTAAAACTCAACATTTCGTTTTAAAAATATAAATTTCTATTAAATTGAAAGTAGAATAAAATTATTTTAAGTATATTAATTGTTTCACAATATATATTTATATTAATTATTTAAATTTTAAATAAAATTATTTTATTAACTTTTTTGTTCAGCATCGATTTTTATTTAGTCTTGCGTGTGCGAAAATATTTTTTTCTCCATCATCGATATCTGCTCTACCTATTTTGTGAATTTGTTAGAGATGGGAGAAAATCAGCCCGAGTACGTACATCGCGCGGATCATCAAGTGAGTAACGATGCTTGAAGTCTACCAAGAAGAACTTGTCGAGCGAACTACGGAGGAAACCGTTTCCTCCGCTTTTCCGGCATTTCAAAGAAGCAATTTAGTGATTTTTCGTGGCAAAGCGCCGTCGAGGAAAATTGGCGTACGAGCGGCCAATCAGCGGTGTTTCATGCAGCCGCACCACGATTCAGAGAAATTCTTTCAAATATATTTCATAGATTTCTTGTACTTACGAACTACGAGGACAGCTTACTGCTTGTACCTTCGCCAGCGACATTCTTTGTGCTCTGAAAACAAAAAGGATTACTTGTATTAATTTAAAAAGTTTGATATCATAAATTATATGCATAACGTGTAATTCAATTGTATAAATATAAACGATAAAGCACTTAATAAATTTTGATAAAATCATAAACTATCTATGAAACGGAGAGTAATAAAACAATGATGAACGATCGTAATAAGTCCCGCCAATATTTTATTGATTAAAACATACAATTAATATAAAATTTCTTGAGGAGAGTTAAAATTTATATAAAAAGAAATATATACATTTTAACATTATATACAATATGCATATATATATATTAACATTTTGGAAATATTTTTTGCAATAAAATGTAGAGTGCAGGATACGTCAATAATAAAAAATGTCAACTACAAAGAAAATGACTGTTTCATACGCTGGTAAATTAGATATTTAGGTTTGAGCTTTTGAGGGAGACGATTGCAGGCGACTCCTCGATCTCTCAGCGCTTTGATACAAACGACGAACGGTTACAGTTTCACTCATGATAAAGCAGAGTTCTTTACGATGACAGACGCATTACTTTTTTTAACAAATTAAGATTATAAATTTAAATAAATTTTATAAATATTATGTTTTATACATACCGCTCGATTTAGACCGGTTTTTTCTTTATACTTTACATTTCGAAAAACAAGCGAAATCTAATTAATTATATTTTATTCTTTAGTGAAGAAAACATTATTTCAATATGTTTATAAATTATTATCGTAAGGTATATTTTAAGGTACATCATTTTGGCACAGAGAATACGAGAAATAAACATCTTTTAAAAAACTGATTTTTTATTATATTTTATGTAATTTTATTTTAATAAATTTTTTTTAGTGCGTTGGTATAATTAGAAAATACCCCAAAATTATGAAAAAAGCAATATGGAACATCTCAAATTTTTAGATAAATATATCATTCCTTAATCTGTTGCCTTAATTAATAAATTAGCGATATTCAAGATAAAGCAACACAATTTGCTTTTAATACACAAAATTAGATTTTTATCTTTCTAAACTGCCCGCCAAACAATTGTCAGTTTTGAAACGCAACTCTAATAAACTACCGCTGTACTATCACAAATTAAATTGATTAACAATTTAATAATTAATTGACGCTCTTGGCATCTTATATCGATCTTTAACAACGTTAAAATTTGAAAATAATTCTTATTGCGAAAAATATTACCTCGGCCGGTATAGTTTATTTTAGAGTTATGCGTTTTTCAATACCGATAATTATTTGGCGCGCGGTTTGGAAAGACTGGCATATATCAGTATATAACTTCACGCGAAATATATACACTGTAAAAAATAAAATGTTAATTTTAACTCAAAGACGTGGATTTTCTGAGACATGCAAAAATGTTAATCTTAACATTTTTGCATGTCTCAGAAAATCTACTCAACGTCTTTTTGAGTTAAAATTAATATTTTATTTTTTACAGTGTAAGCAATTAAGATCCAACTAGACTGTTACAGGTATATTCGATTCGTATTTGTTATGTTGTTGCATTGACGGTCCTTCAAAATTTAATATTGTTAGATTTTTATGCCAGCGTTCCATCTGTCTTCATTTTACGATTAATTTTATCAATGCAAAGTGCAACAAGTAGATTTTTCTGATTCGCAATCCTTTCAATTTTTTCTTATCGAAGGGGTGATTAATGATCTGTATGGAAAAGTCCTCCATTTATAACTTGAATCGTCTGATTTGTGGACATTGTCCTTTTATGCATATGCCCATCTATTTGCACAACAGCGCGTGCTTTCTCTCTCGGGACCTCGCGTAAACGTTCGTCGCGGTTCCCCCTTTAACTTACAAGCAAATAGGATCGAATTTCTATGTTGAGCGTTTCGTGATTGATTATCTGAATATATGATATCGTAATGGAACCGTGCTGATATAGGACACAGATATATACACGTGTGGTGCATGTGGAGTGATGCATTGATGCATCGACGTTATAAGTGTGTCAGAAACGCGAGAGACACGTTTGATGCTAAAAAAAAAGTTAATTTATTTAATCTCTAAAAATTAACAACTATCTAGTCCTAAATGCACGACACAAATTATTAAGAATATTATATGATCTATTATATTAAGAAATTTGCTTATTTAACTCTTTCGTGTTTTTCCGATATATAAGACGATATACAAGATTTAATCGAAATCTTTATCTTTTTTATGTTATATGTATAATGTTTTTCTCGCGTAGATATGTACAGGTAAGAGAAATTAACGAATTAAATTATCTTATCAGGTTGGGAACCTGATCGCAGGTGCAGCCAGGTGGATATCCGGAACGCAACGCAGGTTGCATTTCGTTCGGATAGATACAATATGGCACCATGAGTCTTGAAAAATTAACAGTGACATTTTTATCAGCTTGTTCCCATGGCCCTTTTATGGCACCAGTAGCACCATGAATGCGATTACACTGATGTAAATCGTCTATGTGGGCAGCACTTGACTGCCAGATGACCCGTCGTGTTCGCGCGATAACCCAAAAGGCGCCCATGGCTTCGCTCAAGCTGTCAGAACTTTACCTATTTATAAATGCCGTTTCGCCATATTTTTATATCGAACCGCGAACTCACAAGGGGCATCTCGATTAAATTTAATAATGTGTAATAAATATCTATGCTAGTAACACGTCATAAATGATATGCATACAATTTCTTACATGTATTAATTATAATAATGATAATTTTATTAAGTTCAATGACATAGTAACAGAAAGTATAAAAACATAAAATTGAATAATAAAATAATAATTAAAGCAATTGTAATGCCAAGACTGTAGTTACATGTAATTCACGGTGGCTCATCCGAAATTTAATAAGAGCTGAATTCTTTAAATTTATTATTTCTTCTCGACATACTTATGCACATTTTATTATAATTTTATACTTATTTTATTCAATTTTATAATACAATAAATATTATTCTTTGATTGTAAAACAGTATTTGCAATGTAAAGATTATATACGTCAATTTTAAAATAAAATAAAAATTTAATCTATTATATTACGTACGTTTATTTCAAATCTTATCCTACCATAAAATTTTCATAAATAATTAAAAAGAATCAATTATTCTATCATAAAGTTATGTCATATTAAATGTAAAATTTTATTGAAAAGTCATGTTAAAGTAATTCTCGAGGTGTAATATATATATATATATATATATA